>NC_069506.1:299222900-299522900 GCF_027579735.1 Bombina bombina | reverse complement strand
TAGTGTCTAAATTTTGTCCCGAGTTTAGAAATACCCAATGTTTACATGTTCTTTGCTTTTTTTGCAAGTTATAGGGCCATAAATACAAGTAGCACTTTGCTATTTCCAAACCACTTTTTTTCAAAATTAGCACTAGTTACATTGGAACACTAATATCTTTCAGGAATCCCTGAATATCCCTTGACATGTATATATTTTTTTTAGAAGACATCCCAAAGTATTGATATAGGTCTATTTTGGTATATTTCATGCCACCATTTCACCGCCAAATGCGATCAAATAAAAAAAAAAAATTCACTTTTTCACAAATTTTTTCACAAACTTTAGGTTTCTCACTGAAATTATTTACAAACAACTTATGCAATTATAGAATAAATGGTTGTAAATGCTTCTCTGGGATCCCCTTTGTTCAGAAATAGCAGACATATATGGCTTTGCTTTTTGGTAATTAGAAGGCTGCTAAATGCCACTGCGCACCACACGTGTATTATGCCCAGCAGTGAAGGGGTTAATTAGGGAGCATGTAGGGAGCTTCTAGGGTTAATTTTAGCTTTAGTGTAGTAGACAACCCCAAGTATTGATCTAGGCCCATTTTGGTATATTTCATGCCACCATTTCACCGCCAAATGCGATCAAATTAAAAAAACGTAAAATTTTTCACAATTTTAGGTTTCTCACTGAAATTATTTACAAACAGCTTGTGCAATTATGGCATAAATGCTTGTAAATGCTTCTCTGGGATCCCCTTTGTTCAGAAATAGCAGACATATATGACTTTGGCATTGCTTTTTGGTAATTAGAAGGTCGCTAAATGCTGCTGCGCATCACACGTGTATTATGGCTAGCAGTGAAGGGGTTAATTAGGTAGTTTGTAGGGAGCTTGCAGGGTTAATTTTAGCTTTAGTGTAGAGATCAGCCTACCACCTGACACATCAGACCCCCTGATCCCTCCCAAACAGCTCCCTTCCCTCCCCTACCCCACAATTGTCCCCGCCATCTTAAGTACTGGCAGAAAGTCTGCCAGTACTAAAATAAAAGGTTTTTTTTTTTTAATTAAGCATATTTACATATGCTGCTGTGTAGGATCCCCCCTTAGCCCCCAACCTCCCTGATCCCCCCAAAATAGCTCTCTAACCCTCCCCCTCTGCCTTATTGGGGGCCATCTTGGGTACGTTTCAGCTCAAAAGTAAAAGCAGGTAGGCACTGTAGAGGTGTTGTAGCCCTACAGCGAGGTTGTATTTGTCACTTCTTCACTTGAAAAGGATAATATTTTGGGACACATACTAGCAAAGCACTAGTTGCCGAACTAACACTTTTAGGAAACGGAACTGTCTGTTGATTGGTTTTCGTCACTAAGAACGGAACTTTGTACTTCGAGGATTACACGCTTGAATGAATAAATATATAGGTGGATTACAGATCTTCATTACTGTGAATAAAGTCTCTTAGACTTAAAGGAACACTTAACCCAAAAAATGTATTTCATGATTCAGAAAGAGAATGCAAATTTAAATAACAATCCAATTCACTTCTATTATTTATTTTGCTTCATATTTTAGATATCCTTAGTTGAAGAAAAAGCAATGCACATTGGTGAGCCAATCACATGTGGCTTCTAAGTGCAGCAACCAATCAGCAGCTACTGAGCCTATCTAGATATGCTTTTCAGCAAAGAATATCAAGAGAATAAAACAAATTAGATAATAGGAGTAAATAAGAAATTTGTTAAAAATTGCACGTTCTTTCTATATCATGAACGAAAATAAATGGGTTTCATGTCCCTTTAACGCCACATTATTCATTTCATAGTCGTATGCAGACTAACTCCTGTTGCACAGAAACCCCCCCCCTGATGCACAAAGTTAAACTGTTCCATAATTGTCAGATACTTAGACTATAGATTTTAACATATTTTGTGTATATCTGTACGTACATGACCGGTCATATATTTTATGTACTATTTTATCCTACGTTTATTAATAGATTAAACTTTAACATTTTGTTAGATCAATTATTTTGTGTTTTGTGTCTATCTAACTATATATACCACTTCATATATACGTATATAGTAGGTAACATATTTCTTAGCTTCCAGTCTTTTTGCATATTATTATTGCAAACACACTATACAGTGTTCTTAATTAAAGGGCCATGAAACCCACATTTTTTCTTTCATGATTTAGAAAGAGAATGCAATTTTAAACATCTTTCTAATTTACTTATATTATCTAATTTGTTTTATTCTCTTGATATTCTTTGCTGAAAAGTATATCTAGATATGCTCAGTAGCTGCTGATTGGTTGCTGCACATTAGAAGCCTTGTGTGATTGGCTCACCATGTGCATTGCTTTTTCTTCAACTAAGGATATCTAAAAAATGAAGCAAAATAAATAATAGAAGTAAATTGTAATGTTGTTTAAATTTGTATTCTCTATCTGAATCATGAGAGAAAGATTTTGGGTTTAGTGGCCCTTTAATATTATACCTAATCCCCACAGCTGTCAGCGCACATACACACCCTTCTTTATTCCTTTAGTATCTCTCAATATATCTGCTTTATGGGAGCAGATTGGTGTATGTGCAGGGGATAGATTTGCGCACCATATACCCTTTCTTTTAACCCAGTGTGTATGTATTGAACATTAGTGCTTGGGCGTTTTAAGATTTATCTTGGGCAATAATTAACCATTGTAATTTGATATATAGGCTAGTTAGGAACCCTATTTAGCTGCCTGAGTTATATATTTATCACTCTCCTATTGACAGGTTTAAAAATAGTACCGTTTGCTCATCTATGCAAGTAGCTGAGCACCTAAACAATGTTGTGTTACGCTGTGGGCGGTATGCAAGCATGTTCCCTTACAATTCCTATCAATATGCTGTATATGTTATTGCTTATTTGAAAAGAATTGGCGGGGGGGGGGGAATAGTTTTGTTAAATTTAAGTGAATTTATGTTCATTGCTTGATATACTGCATGTACCCATAATAATACAAATGTTTGTATCCTTGCTTGTAATTTGTCATCAGATTCAGATTATGCTTCAGTTTATATTCAATTATTGTCAGGTTCTCAAAATGAAGCACGCGATAACCTATTCCCCCATAGAAGTCAATGGAGCACACCCACACGCTAACCTGAACGCATATTCTCAAGTGTGCTAACAATGTTCTATTTATTCTGATGGTATTTTGGTAATATATATATATATATATATATATATATATATAATTACCAGCTTCTTCCCACCTAAGGACATCCGCCTGGGTGCAAACTTGAACACGATACAGCAACCAAAAAAGGTGCACTCTCAGGACTTTCACAAATGAAGTAAAATTACTTTATTCGAAACGTTTTCGGGGATCAGGTCCCCTTCATCAGCATGCTTCATTTCGAATAAAGTAATTTTACTTCATTTGTGAAAGTCCTGAGAGTGCACCTTTTTTGGTTGCTATATATATAGGTATACCTCACTTTACAGAGCTTCACTTAACAGCGCTTAGCTAATACAGCGCTTTGTGGAGCTGAAGTTCAACCTCCAAGGATTTTGAAACAGTGCTGTAATCTTCGTGAGATTGCGAGAAAAGTAACTGGCATAATTTTGTTATGTACAGTTCACTGTTTACAGCATTACAGAGCAATCTGTGTCTCATTGTTGTAGTCTGGCAAATTTTACTACAGTAATTATCACTATTTTACAGGTATAGTATTTATTGAATACTAAATGAATACTGTGCTGTACTAGTGTTAAACTAAACGTAGCACTATTGCACCCCTAATATATGTTAGTTCAAACATGTTTTTAAACACACTGGCAAGTGAAAAGAAAGCTAAAAATGTCTTGTTTCACTTTAAGGCGGTTTTCACTTTGCAGCGGGGCACTAGACGATGCTGCATGGAGGAGGAGCGTGTGTGCACTTATTCTTCCCACTGACACCTTTCCACAAAGCACTGTTCCCCTAACAAACTTCAGTTAGTTGATTTGAGGGCCACAGCAGAAAGAACAGGGCTAAGGGGACAAGGAGACTGGATGCTGTCTGTCCAAGACTGCATGGATACAGTGTGAGACGAGTCACACAGCCTCAAGACTGAAGAGAGCAGTGTCTGCAGCTGCATAGATGTTCAAATCCTCACGTGCCTTCCGCTCCAGCTTTCTGCTGCATGCGCCTACAGTCAGCCCTACCCTGAAACAATCCTCACCACCAGAGCAGTTACCTGGTAACAGTGGTAACCCCAGCAGGACCTTTTCTGATGCAGTGGGATTGGCTGGATGCCAAGTTAGGGCTTAGCATTCAGTGCTGCACAGTGCACACCTAAAACAGCACATGGCACTAGCTTGGCATGTCACATGACACTGGCACGGTCTGGCACAGTTTCTCACAAATAAATATAAGCAGAGAACTTTTGACTGTGACAGTATTAGGACTGACATCAGCAGTCTGGCATGAACCAAAAAAAAAAAAAAAATTCTTTTTAGGACTCTTGGGCCCCACAACAAAGACTGGGCAGCTGCCCCTTTTGCCCTGTGTTAAAGACGGCCCTGAATACAAATTAGAACACTTTATTCAATTTGAATATTTTATAATGATATATAATGTTTTCCTCTACTTAAAGGGACATTAAACCCAAAATATTTTTCATTATTAAGATAGAGAATACAATTTAAAAAAAAGTTTCCAATTTACTTCTATTATCAAATTTGCTTCCTTCTCATGATATTCTTTGTTAAAGAGATACCTAGGTAGGTTGCGTGCACGTGCCTGAAGCACTACATGACAGGAAATAGTGCTGCCCTCTAGTGTTCCTGCTGATGTATAACGTTGCAAAGCAACTGCCATATAGTGCTGCAGACACGTGCACACCCCTGAACTTACATTCCTGCTTTTAAACAAAAGATAACAAGAAAACTAAGAAAATTTCATAACAGAAGTAAACTGGAAAGTTCTTTAAAATTGTGTGCTCTATCTGAATAATGAAAGAAAAAAAAATAGGGTTTTATGACCCTTTAACTGCAAAGGGCTCTAATGTTTTAATATATATGTCTATATATATGTGTATTTCTGTGTTTATAAATACATATATACACATATAAATACATATATACACATATAAATACATATATACACATATAAATACATATGTACACACATAAATACATACATATATACACACATAAATACATATATACACACATAAATACATATATACACATATAAACACATATATACACACATAAATACATATACACACACATAACTACATATGTATACACATAAATACATATATACACACATAAATACATATGTACACACAAATACATACATATATACACACATAAATACATATATACACACATAAATACAAATGTACACACATAAATACATATATACACATATAAATACATATATACACACATAAATACATATATACACACATAAATACATATATACACATATAAATACATATATACACACATAAATACATATATACACACATAAATACATATGTAAACATATAAATACATATACACACACATATAAATATATATATACACATAAATACATATGTACACACATAAATACATATATACACATATAAATACATATATACACACATAAATACATATATACACACATAAATACATATGTAAACATATAAATACATATACACACACATATAAATATATATACACACATAAATACATATGTACACACATAAATACATATATACACATATAAATACATATATACACACATAAATACATATATACACACATAAATACATATATACACACATAAATACATATGTGCACACATAAATACATATATACACATATAAATACATATATACACACATAAATACATATATACACACATAAATACATATGTAAACATATAAATACATATACACACACATATAAATATATATATACACATAAATACATATGTACAAATATATAGACACTTTTTTTTGTGCAATATATTTTGTGAATATTTTTTATTAGACAGTGTTATTATGATTGTAAGTGTACTTTTTAAAGTATTAATGATGTGTTTTGTGACACTTTTTGTTTTGCAAAACAGTTAACCACAGCTCTGAGATCGTTCTAGTGTAAATTGCTATTCTGCTCACGCAATTATGTTTAATTTACACTTTTAATACCAGCGCAATTTAACATTCCACTCGTAATCTGGCCCAATATGTTTAAAAAAATGCAAGTGTGTGTTTTTATACCACTAACCACAAGCTGGTGAAAGTTTGTGTACATCACAAGAAACGCTTGAAAAGGAAATTTATGCTTAACTGATAAATTTATTTCTTTTACGATATGACGAGTCCACGGATTTCATCCTTACTTGTGGGATTTATCCTCCTGCTGACAGGAAGAGGCAAAGAGCACCACAGCAGAGCTGTATATATAGCTCCTCCCTTCCCTCCCAATCCAGTCATTCGACCGAAGTTAGGAAGAGAAAGGAAAAGCTAAAGGTGCAGAGGTGACTGAAGTTTAACAAAAATAAATATATACCTGTCTTAAAAATGACAGGGTGGGCCGTGTACTCGTCATATCGTAAAAGAAATAAATTTATCACGTAAGCATAAATTTCCTTTTCTTTAACAAAGATATGACGAGTCCACGGATTTCATCCTTACTTGTGGGATACCAATACTAAAGCTATAGGACACGGATGAAAGGGAGGGACAAGACAGAAACCTAAACGGAAGGCACCACTGCTTGAAGAACCTTTCTCCCAAAAACAGCCTCAGAAGAAGCAAAAGTATCAAATTTGTAAAATTTGGAAAAAGTGTGAAGAGAAGACCAAGTTGCAGCCTTGCAAATCTGTTCAACAGAAGAATAATTTTTAAATGCCCATGAGGAAGCCACAGCCCTAGTAGAATGAGCCGTAATTCTTTCAGGAGGCTGCCAAAAAGAAAGAGAGGTAGTCGTAGCTTTCTGGCCCCTACGCTTTCCAGAAAAAACAACAAATAAAGAAGAAGATTGACGAAAGTCTTTAGTCGCCTGCAAGTAAAACTTCAGGGCACGGACTACGTCCAAGTTATGCAACAAACGCTCCTTCTTAGAAGATGGATTAGGACACAATGAAGGAACCACAATTTCCTGATTAATATTCTTATTTGAAACAAACTTAGGAAGGAATCCTAATAAGGCGAGTCACATTGTAATGCTGAAAGCTCAGAAACTCTGCGAGCAGAAGAAATAGCAACCAAAAATAAAACTTTCCAAGATAATAACTTAATATCTATGGAATGCATGGGTTCAAACGGAACCCCTTGAAGAACATTAAGAACTAAATTCTGGTCAGAGCCTGACAAAAAGACTGAACGTCTGGAACATCTGCCAAACGCTTGTGCAATAAAATCGACAAATTTGTCCCTTTAAGGAACTTGCTGACAACCCTTTCTCCAATCCTTCTTGGAGAAAAGACAGAATTCTGGGAATCCTAACCCTACTCAATAAGTAGCCCTTGGATTCACACCAATAAAGATATTTACGCCATATCTTATGGTAGATCTTTCTAGTAACAGGCTTACGTGCCTGAATCAAAGTATCAATGACCGAATCAGAGAACCCCCGCTTAGATAAAATCAAGCGTTCACTCTCCAAGCAGTCAGTTGCAGAGAAACTAGATTTGGGTGTTGAAAGGGTCCCTGAATGAGAAGGTTCTGCCTCAATGGAAACCTCCACGGCGGCAGAGAGGATATGTCCACTAGATCGGCATACCAAGTCCTGCAAGGCCATGCAGGCGCGATTAGAATTACCAAAGCCCTCTCCTGTTTGATCCGAGCAATCACCCGGGGAAGGAGAGCAAACGGTGGAAACACATAAACTAGGCTGAACGACCAAGGCACTGCTAAGGCATCTATCAGTTCGGCCTGAGGATCCCTGGACCTGGATCCGTATCTCGGGAGCTTGGCATTCTGACGAGACGCCATCAGATCTAATTCTGGTCTGCCCCATCTGAGAATAAGAGTGGCAAATACCTCCGGATGGAGTTCCCACTCCCCCGGATGAAATGTCTGTCTGCTTAAAAAGTCCGCTTCCCAGTTGTCCACTCCTGGGATGTAGATTGCTGACAGATAACAAGAGTGAGCCTCCGCCCATTGAATTATCTTCGATACTTCTGTCATCGCTAAGGGACTCTTTGTACCTCCTTGATGATTGATGCAAGCCACAGTCGTGATGTTGTCCGACTGAAAACGGATGAACCCGGCCGACGCCAACTGAGGCCACGCCTGAAGCGCATTGAATATTGCTCTCAACTCCAGAATATTGATTGGAAGTAGAGACTCCGACTGAGTCCACACACCCTGAGCCCTCAGGGAATCCCAGACTGCACCCCAACCTAGTAGACTGGCATCCATTGTCACTATCACCCATGAGGGTCTGCGGAAGCACGTCCCCTGGGACAGATGACCCGACGACAACCACCAAAGAAGAGAGTCTCTTGTCTCCAGGTCTATCGGAGGAGACAAATTTGCATAATCTCCATTCCACTGCCTGAGCATGCTCAGTTGTAGTGGTCTGAGATGAAAACGAGCAAAAGGAACTATGTCCATTGCCGCTACCATCAATCATATTACCTCCATGCACTGAGCCACTGATGGCCGAGGATTGGACTGAAGGGATCAGCATGTATTCAGAATCTTTAACTTTCTGACCTCCGTCAGAAAAATTTTCATAGATATGGAATCTATCAGAGTTTCCAAGAAGGGAACCCTTGTCTGTGGAATTAACAAACTCTTTTCTAGATTCACCTTCCACCCGTGAGTCCTCAGAAAGGACAGAACTGGTGATGATCCTTGTGGATAGGAATATGAAGATATGCACCCTTCAAGTCCACGGTAGTCATAAATTGACCTTCCTGGATCAATGGCAGAATTGTTCGAATAGTCTCCATCTTGAAGGATGGGACTTTGAGGAACTTGTTTAGACTTTTTAGATCTAAAATGGGACGAAACGTGCCCTCTTTCTTGGGGACCACGAAAAGATTTGAGTAAAACCCCTGTCCCTGTTCTAGTCTTGGAACTGGACAAATTACTCCCATAGTAGAGAGGTCTTTTACACAACGCAAGAACGCCTCTCTTTTTGTCTGGTCTACAGACAATCGTGAAAGAAGAAACCTCCCCCTTGGGGGAGAACTTTTGAATTCCAGCTGATATCCTCGGGACACGATATCCAGTGTCCAAGGATCCTGCACTTCTCTTACCCAAGCCTGAGCAAAGAAAGAAAGTCTGCCCCCCACTATATCCGGTCCCGGATCGGGGGGGCCGCCCCTTCATGCTGTCTTGGTAGCAGCAGAGGGCTTCTTGGGTTGCTTACCCTTGTTCCAAGCCTGGTTGGGTCTCCAGACATCCTTGGCCTGAGCAAAACTCCCTTCTTGCTTGGCAGAAGAAGAGGAAGAAGAGGGGACTCCTTTGAAATTCCGGAAGGAACAAAAATTATTTTGTTTACTCCTCAGTTTGGAAGTCCTCTCCTGAGGTAGGAGATGACCCTTACCTCCCGTAATGTCAGAAATTATCTCTTTCAAGTCAGGCCCGAATAAGGTTTTGCCCTTGAAAGGAATAGCCAAAAGCTTAGATTTATATGATACATCAGCAGACCAGGATTTTAACCATAACGCTCTACGTGCTAAAATGGCAAAACCAGCATTCTTAGCCGCCAATTTGGCAATCTGAAAGGCGGCATCTGTAATAAAAGAATTAGCCATCTTAAGGGCTTTAATTCTATCTAGAGGAGTCTCAACCTTAAGGGACTCTTCTAAGGCATCAAACTAGAAGGCCACCGCAGTGGTTACTGGTACAATGCAGGCTGTTGGTTGTAAAAGGAAACCTTGATGAATAAACAGCTTCTTTACCAGACCCTCCAATCTTTTATCCATAGGGTCTTTGAAAGCACAACTGTCCTCAATAAGAATAGTTGTATGCTTAGCTAGGGTAGATATAGCTCCCTCCACTTTGGGAACTGTCTGCCAAGAGTCCCAAACAGTGTCAGCTACGGGATACATCTTTTTAAAATTAGGGGATGGGGAAAACGGGATACCCGGTCTGTTCCATTCCTTTTTAATAATCTCTGAAATTCTCTTAGGAACCGGAAAAACATCAGTGTAAACAGGTACCTCTAAATATCTGTCCATCTTACACAATTTCTCTGGTGGTACCACTATAGTGTCAAAATCATCCAGAGTCGCTAAAACCTCCCGAAGTAACAGATGGAGGTGTTCTAGCTTAAATTTAAAGGACATGATGTCCGAGTCAGTCTGAGGTAACGCACCCCCTCAGACATAAGTTCCCTACCCTCCAACTTAGATCCCTGTGAGGGTACATCGGAGATAGCCATAAAGGCGTCAGAAGTTGCAGGGACCACATGGGTCTCAGTCCTGCTACATTTGCCCTTTAACACTGGCAACTTAGACAAAACTTCTGTGAGGGTGGATGACATAACTGCAGCCATATCCTGCAAGGTAAATGCGGCAGACGCCGTTGAGGAACATGGCGTCGTTTGCGTGGGCGTTAAAGGCTGTGACGCTTGGGGAGAAACTAGCGGCATCCCTGAGTCTCATTGGTCTGAGAGCAATCTCCAGGCATATCTGAATTAGAAAATATTCTCTCTTTATATTGTAAGGCCCTCTCTAAACAAGTGTCACATAAGGTTACAGGGGGTTCCACAATGGCATTTTGACACATAGGACATGTGTGTTCAGTGTCCTCCAAGTTGGTCATTTACAACTTTAATAACAGAGCAGGTACTGAGACTTTAAAATAATTTTTTTTAGTTATTTTTATTATTCCTGAGTCATATAGCTTTAAGGGGGCAAATAGTACAGTATTATGTGAAAAAAAACTAAACTTAGTCACCCCGCCGCAGCTCTGCTGCGGCTCCTACCTCCACCTGTGTCAAGACCCACGATCGTCTGCACCAGATGATAACCAGTATGCTTGGATCTGAAAGAAAGTGCTGCTGTGCCCCCTCAAGCGAACACCAGTCAGTTTGCCACTGAAATCGGCTCCAGATCAGCCGATGACGCTGCAAACCGCTCACTTCTAACCCATGCGGTTGCAGCGTTACACTACTATCCTGCAAGATGCCTGGACTTCCAGAAATGAACAGCACCAGCAAAATTACAGCCCCAGCGCCAAGGAAGCCCCGCCCATCGTGGGCATGAGTAAAAACCCAAAGCACATAGCAAGACGGCCATAGTGTCAGACCGGGCCAGAATTGAATAAAGTCCATGCGGTCGTGACGGCGCCGTAATAGTGAAACACACCATAAAGTTTTAAAAGTAAACCGGATGGCTCCGGTAACAAGGAGAACCAAAAACATCCCCAGCGTCAGCCAAATATACACTGTATCATATGATACAATTACTGAAAATAAGCTCAATAAAAATGTCATCCTAATAAGCAACACATAGCTTAAGGGAGAATAAATATAGTAGTGGGTGCTACTCAAGTCTAAGAGAACCCACAGGCTATGGACAAGGAGCCCTGTACTCTGCAGCTCATCTGTCCAGCCAAAGATAAGTGTACAGCCATGTCTGAGAGCTTATCCCCAGAAAAAGAAGGTCTGCACTTACCTCAATGCTGCATAATAGCATGAAGACGTCCCACAGTGTCAAGAGGCCTCTTCTCTCACTTGAGGTCCTATGAAGACAGATAGGCCTTAGTTAATTCTCTCTAAGACCAATACTGAGGAGCAGTATAATGATGGGAGGCACAGTGCAGGATAAAACCTCACCAGTTCCCATCATCATAACTTCCAGAACTGCTCCTAAAGAAAAATAGTACACATCGGCACCATTTAAAAATAAAAAACTCTTGATTGAAGAATCTAAACCAATCTAAACTAACACCTCACTCTCCCTTATTTTGTTACATGTAAAATTTTCATTTCAAACGTGTAATATTCCTAAGCTTAGATTCTTGCCTTTTTAAATAAAGATACCAAGAGAACGAAGAAAGATTGATCATAGGAGTAAATTAGAAAGTTGCTTAGAATTGCTGCTCTGTCTGAATCATTAAAGAAAATATTTGGGTTTCATATCCCTTTAAGCTAAACTGTGCAAATGGAGATGATTTGTATGAAGCATTTAGTACCAAACTGTAAAATAAAATTGTTGTTTTTCCCCCAATAACTAACTGTATAATCTGTCAATTTCCTGCATGAAATTTAGTCTCTCTTACTTTCTTACAAAAAGTTGGCAACCCTAGTGTCATTATATATACCATGAAGTGTGATGGTAAAGAATAGAAGGTAAATGTTGTTCATAAGATACCAGCATCTAATTTTTTTCTAACACCTGAGATCTCATATCTTTGAGCCCTTAAAATTTTTGTGTGCAATATTTTTTAACATTATTTTTATTAGATAGTGTTATTGTGAGTGTAACTGTATTTTGAAATCTATTTTTGATGTGTTTTGTTAACTACAGCTCTAAGGAAGCGGTAATCGTAGTGTAAATCGCAATTGCGCTCATGCGATCATATTTACTTTCAACTTGTAATATAAGCGCAATTTAACCTGTGCGGAAACTATTGGGAAAACCCGATATCACTTGTGTGTATCTGTGAGGCGTAACTAGAAACCACAGGGCCCAGGTGCAAGAATCTAAGAAGGGCCCCCCACCACCCCTCCCCCCTCCAAAAAAAGGTGAATACATTTTTAAAATTTTTTTTTACATTTAACACAGAAAAAAAATGTGAATCAGATTACATGTCTGCAAAAGGAGGTACCCTGTGCCCACAGTCTGTGAGATGGTCTGACCCCCTATTATTGTGTGTATATATATATATATATATATATATATATATATATATATATATATATATATATATATATATATATATATATATAGTGACACTATTTAACCCCCCGGAACTGTATATAGTAAGTTAGTGACACTGTCTGTAATCTGCCGGTGAGATGGCTGGCCTGACCCTACCCGCCCAGTACTTTATAAAGTGACCACAGTAGTCAGTGACATGGTCCACCCCCATACTGTATATAGTGGTACTGTATAATGCCACTGTTCCCCCCCTGCCCCACCAATGCTGTAGTAACAAGGTCTGTAATTTGCTGGTTCCACAAACATACACACATACATACATGCATAAATACACACACAGTCACATACATACATACATGCATAAATACACACACAGTCACATACATACATACATGCATAAATACACACACAGTCACATACATACATAAATACACACACAGTCACATACATGCATACATGCATAAATACACACACAGTCACACACATACACATGCATAAATACACACACAGTCACATACATACATACATGCATAAATACACACACAGTCACATACATACATACATGCATAAATACACACACAGTCACATACATACATACATGCATAAATACACACACAGTCACATACATACATACATGCATAAATACACACACAGTCACATACATACATACATACATGCATAAATACACACACAGTCACATACATACATACATGCATAAATACACACACAGTCACATACATACATACATGCATAAATACACACACAGTCACACACATGCACATGCATAAATACACACACAGTCACATACATACATACATACATGCATAAATACACACACAGTCACATACATACATACATGCATAAATACACACACAGTCACATACATACATACATGCATAAATACACACACAGTCACATACATACATACATGCATAAATACACACAGTCACATACATACATACATGCATAAATACACACACAGTCACATACATACATACATGCATAAATACACACACAGTCACACACATACACATGCATAAATACACACACAGTCACATACATACATACATGCATAAATACACACACAGTCACACACATACATACATGCATAAATACACACACAGTCACATACATACATACATGCATAAATACACACACAGTCACACACATACTACATGCATAAATACACACACAGTCACATACATACATACACGCATAAATACACACACAGTCACATACATACATACATGCATAAATACACACACAGTCACATACATACATACATGCATAAATACACACTCAGTCACATACATACATACATGCATAAATACACACACAGTCACATACATACATACATGCATAAATACACACACAGTCACACACATACACATGCATAAATACACACACAGTCACATACATACATACATGCATAAATACACACACAGTCACACACATACATACATGCATAAATACACACACAGTCACATACATACATACATGCATAAATACACACACAGTCACACACATACTACATGCATAAATACACACACAGTCACATACATACATACACGCATAAATACACACACAGTCACATACATACATACATGCATAAATACACACACAGTCACATACATACATACATGCATAAATACACACTCAGTCACATACATACATACATGCATAAATACACACACAGTCACATACATACATACATGCATAAATACACACAGTTACATACATACACACACACATAAACATCAATGGGTAAAACAGAAACACTAACCCCTGTAGTCATGTCACACTCACATGATATCAGTACAGGCAGTGGTAGGTTAACAATTTTTATTAAAAAAATATATATATATATATAAAAAAAATATATTTTTTTTTAAAGCTGGGCCCCCACCCTCAGGGGCCCAGTCGCACCTGCGACCTCTGCACCCCCTGTAGTTTCGCCCCTGTGTGAATTTACTGTGAATCAATAATTTCAACTTTATTATTGTTGTTGTTGTTGTTGTTGTTATTATTATTATTATTATTATTATTAGTTTTCTGCTTTTTTGATTAACAATATTTTTCTATTTAAATGTCAGTATAGCTGGCACATAGCAGTAACACAATACGTCTGCTTCCGTAAACACAAATTAGTGACCTGGATGAATATCAAGAACTATAGCTTGTGTTTTTTGTAAGCCTAGGAGAGGGACATCTTCTTAAGTCTTTGTTTGTACAAAGGAAATGTAAACAGGGAGAAATTAATAATTAAATTTCAGGTGTGCACCTGCTGGTGATATGTCATTCTGCAAATAAAACATTGTCTAACACTGAAAGATTATGTGTCTAGTGTATAAGTGTGTGTGTGTCTGTATATGTGTAGCATGCGTATGTATGTGTGTGTATGTATATACATGTGTCTGTAGTGTGTGCATATGCGTATATAGTGTGTCTGTCTATGTTTAGTGTGCGTACGTACGTGTGTGTGTGTGTGTAGTGTGTGCATATGCGTATATAGTGTGTCTGTCTATGTTTAGTGTGTATATATATGTGTGTGTGTGTGTAGTGTGTGTATATATATATGCGTATATAGTGTGTGTCTGTATATGTGTAGCATGCGTATGTATGTGTGTGTATGTATATACATGTGTCTGTAGTGTGTGCATATGCGTATATAGTGTGTCTGTCTATGTTTAGTGTGCGTACGTACGTGTGTGTGTGTGTGTAGTGTGTGCATATGCGTATATAGTGTGTCTGTCTATGTTTAGTGTGCGTACGTACGTGTGTGTGTGTGTGTAGTGTGTGCATATGCGTATATAGTGTGTCTGTCTATGTTTAGTGTGTATACATATGTGTGTGTGTGTGTAGTGTGTGTGTATATATATATGCGTATATAGTGTGTGTCTGTATATGTGTAGCGTGCGTGTGTATGTGTGTATGTATGTAGATGTGTTTGTGTGTAGTGTGTATGCATATGCGTATATAGTGTGTGTCTCTCTGTATATGTTTAGTGTGCATACGTATGTATGTGTGCGTACGTATGTACATGTGTGTGTGTGTATATATATATATATATATATATATGCGTATATAGTGTGCACCTGTCTGTATATGTGTAGTGTGCGTACGTATGTATGTGTATGTATGTACATGTGTGTGTGTAGTGTGTCTGTATATGCGTATATAGCGTGTCTGTCTGTATATGTGTAGTGTGCATACGTGTGTGTGTGTGTGTATGTATGTACATGTGTGTGTAGTGTGTATGCATATGCGTATATAGTATGTGTATGTTTATGTGTAGTGTGCATACGTATGTATGCAGTGTGTATGCATATGCGTATATAGACAGTGTTGGGCAGAATAGCCTGAAACAAACATAAGAATTAAGGCCTTAGGAGTGTGCTAGCTGTGAAGTGGCAACAATGTTGCATAAGTGTGGGTGGGGATTTGGCTTACCTATAAGAAGTCAGGTTACAGGCCCCAGACCCTCTTTCCAGCTCGTCTTCACAGTTTGTAGCGTCTTTACAGTTCGGTATTGCAGTCTGTTGCAGCACGGATCATTCCAAGTGATCTTCAAAAGCACCTGTGAGGAATGAGGAGTTGGAGGATTTGCTGATCGATGACTTTGACTCAGAGGAGGACCTGGTGCCGCCGTCTCCAGTGAGTCGTACCCCGGTTGGTGGCTCTTCCCTTTACCCTTAGGTCAATGTTGTGGCGGTTCCCCTTCCCCCTGCCTCCAGTGGTGACGGGCGGCTTTAGTGGGTTCCCCTGAGATAGGCCCAGCTTCCCTCCCCTCACCCAGTCAGATGGCAGTTGGGCCTGGGGACGACATTTTGGGAAGACCAAAAGAGGCACAGGCCCTCAGACTAGCTTATGTCAAGCAATGGAGGTAGATGCAGAACAGGGCCCTTCGAGGGAAGTACAGTTTGCAAATGCAGTGCTTGATGCGCAAGTGGGTTGTGTGTCTGATGGTATGCAAGTGGTGTGTGGCGCAGAACGAATGTTCAGCAGCCAGGGGGACTTAGAGTCTGCTTCAGCTGGGGCAGTGGGGGCCTTGTCTTCTCCCTGTGGTACTCCTCTCTCCCAATTCTCATCCCAGGGAATCATGGTATCGCAGGGAGCTGGTTCTACTGCACACTCTGGTCCAGGTTATCACGCAGAGGAGGAGCAGAGCCATGAGTAGCAGCCCTCGACTTCTGCCAGTCCCCAGCCTGTGCTGCGTCCATTGGGAACAGGTAAGACATCTTTGATTTCTGGGTTTAAGGGGCTTAGCTCATCTTCGCATGATTCTGGGTCAGAGAGTGATAGGTCCCTGGGGTTGGAGGCCAAGGATCAGAAGAGAATGTATAGGATGATTAAATGGTTGGTAGAGGAAAGGAAGGCCATGGGTCTGCCCCTCCCCCTAGTTTGTCCCACATGGAACCCCATGTTTTGTTGCTGACACCTCCCACGCCAGCAGAGGCTGCGAGTCCTGAGGCGACACCGAGACGCAAGGCGGCTATGTATGGGGACACGTATTCGTGGCCCTCATTCAGCCTACACGAGCATCTCAAGACAAAAGTGGTTAGAAGGATTCAGGAGGGTAAATATGTTCAAATGTTTGAGCTCTCTGCTTATGCCTACAGCCAAAAGGAAATGGCGGAGGATGGTGCATACCCCAAAAAGTTTAAAAGGCCAGATACGTTCGACGAATGGCAGAAATGCTTTCGTGTGTACGCTTCTTGCTATATCACTAAATTCCCCGACCAGGCATTAGATATCTTGAAACTATTCAAGAACTATATAGAGAGGGGGTGTGGAGAGATTACAATATTGCCTTTCGCAGAAAGAAAGTCGTAACCCTCGCCTGACCTTTGGGGACGTGGACATGCGCCTATGGGGGCCTAAAAAGCCAGTCGGGCCTGGGCAGTTTCCTGCCAGGCCTTCTGGGGGCAGAGATTCGCAGCAGTCCCGATGGCATCCCGCAGGGGTCTGCTGGCGCTTTCAGGACAAGCTCTGCGTTAAAGGAACAGCGTGTGCATTCCGACACGCCTGCAGGTATTGTGGCAGGGCCATTCCGGTTCCAAATGCACAAGGACCCAGGAATCTGGGCACTCCCAGGAGAGACAGGGCATCGGCATAGACCCAATACTGGTGGAAAAGGCGGCCACCCAGTTGAGGGTAACCGCAATTGAAAAAGGGGGCTGATTTATTAATTGCCAGGCGGACATGATTCGTTGTCGTGAATCATGTTTGCCTGGCATTGCAAAATGCTGACACAATCATTTCTGCTGAAATTCTTGTGCAATGCCGCTCCCTGCACATTCGGGGCCAATCGGCCGCTAGCAGGGGGTGTCAATCATCACAATCGGATAGGGATGATTGCAGTCCGCCATCTCAGAGGTGGCGGACGGGTTTAGAAGCATTCACGGGTGCGGCCCATATTCCTAGCAGGGGGTTGCTTACACTCCTAGCTAGATTGCCGCCACTTGGTGTAGGTTTGCTTGGTTGCTTTCAGCCGGTTCTCATGTTTCATAATAAACGTGACCCACGGGTCTTTTCCCACACTCTGTGTCTTGTGTTTATTTATAAGTTATAAGTTGTTATTGTTCAGTCAGTTCTATGACTGTTATGATTGCAATACAGCAAGCCCAGGAGGATAGGGCATTTATTTACTTAAGTGTGTGTCTGTATATGTGTAGTGTGCATACGTATGTGTGTGTATGTATATACATGTGTGTGCCTAGTGTGTATGCATATGCGTGTATAGTGTATGTCTGTCAGTAAATGTGTTGTGTTTGTATGTATGTGTGTGACTGTGTATGTATGTGTATGTATGTGTCTGTGTGTGTGTGTGTGGTGTGTGTAGTATGTATGTGTGTGACTGTGTATGTACGTGTCTGTGTGTGTGTGTATGGTGTGTGTAGTATGTATGTGTGTGACTGTGTATGGTGTGTGTAGTATGTATGTGTGTGACTGTGTATATATGTGTCTCTGTGTGTGTGTATGGTGTGTGTAGTATGTATGCAGTTCAAAGCGCAACTGGATAAGTATGAAGCTGAAGGACATCTTACTTCAGTATCAGAGCCTACGGATTGGATAAATAACATGGTAGTTATTAGGAAGCCTGAGAAGATCAGAATTTGCATTGATCGCAAGTTTCTGAACATGGCCCTAAAACTGTCACAATGCCTAATGCCAACACTTGACGACGTTCTGCACAAACTCCCCAAAGCACAGGTTTTCACGCTTGCTGATGCAAGAGATGCCTTTTTACAGTGCAAACTGGATGAAAAGAGTATCTACATCACCACCTTCTGGACTCCTTGGGGCAGAAAGAGATGGCTCAAACTGCCATTTGGAGTCTCTGTAGCACTGGAGGTGTATCAGCGAAAGCAGCATGAACTAATATGTGGGCTCCACGGAACTGAGCCAATAGCTGATGACATTCTTATAGTTGGCTGTGGTAACTATGAAGAAACTGAGCGTGACCACGATGAGAAGCTAACAGCGCTACTGGATCGTTGCAGGCAGGTGATACTGAGACTCGGAGTAAAGAAATTGCAGTTCAATGTGCAAGAAGTCCGTTTCCATGGACATATCCTGTCCTCACAAGGGGGCTGATTTATCAATTGCCGGGCGGACATGATTCACTGTAGCAAATCATGTTCGCCCGGTATTGCTAAATACCGACAGCATACGCTGTCAGCATTTAACATTTCACAATAATTTCTGGTGAAATGCTTGTGCAATGCCGCCCCCTGCACATTTGCGGCCAATCGGCCGCTATCAGGGGGTGTCAATCATCCCGATTGGACCACTGCTTCTTAACTTAAGTTTCCGGCGACCCAGAAACATCGGGTGTAGATTGCAGTATCCGCTGCTTGGTAAATCTACCCCTAGGACAAATTTCACAATGTTGATTTATTAACACTATAAGAGAGAGATGTTATGGGTGTTATGTTTAGTTTATATGCAACTCTCTGATTCATTTCTATTGCACTTATTTCCTGTTTTGCATTTCCTTTGCTGTTGGTTCTCTTCTAAGATCATGACTTCTGTACACTAATGCCTTGTACTGTCATTATTTACACCACTTGAAACATTTGCGTGTATAGTGTGTGTCTGTATATGTGTAGAATACATATGTATGTGTATGTGTGTGTATGCACATGTGTGTATGTGTGTAGTATGTATGCATATGCGTTTATTGTGTGTCTGTATGTATATGTGTAGCGTGTATATATATATGTGTAGCGTGTATATGTGTAGCGTGCGTATGTATGAGTGTGTATGTACGTGTGTGTATGTGTATAGTGTGTGTCTGTATATGTGTAGCGTGTGCGTCTGTCTGTATAAGTGTAGTGTGCGTATTTATGTGCATATTTATGTATACGTGTTTGTACAGTGGATATAAAAAGTCTAAACACCCTTATAATATGCAAAGTTAATAGAGACACATTTACTAAAATTTGCAACTGTAATAAATGCAAAAGGAGCTTCCACAATGTAGTTATACAATCACGTGTGTGTGTGTGGGGGGGGGGGGGGTACTTAAAATGTTCCTAATAATTAATTATTTGTTTTTTTTTCCTTTGGATTTGTGTTTGTTGGAAGATCACACGACAGATGGAAAAAGTCTGACATTTACATTGTTGTTATTTCTGTCTTTACTTTTCGAAAACCTGCAATTTCATAAGGGTGTGATGACTTTTTATATCCACTGTGTGTGTATAATGTAGATATGTGTGTATGCATATTTAATTTTAGTGTGTGTATGTATTTATGTGTAGTGTGTGTATGTGTGTATTATGTATATGTGTGTGAAGTGTGTGTGTGCGTATATTTATGTGTAGTGTGTGTATGTGTGTATTATGTATAGGTGTGTGTAGTGTGTAGTGCGCATATTTATGTGTAGTGTGTGTATTATGTATATGTGTGTGTAGTGTGTGTGTGTGTTTTATGTGTGTGTGCGTATATTTATGTGTAGTGTGTGTATTATGTATATGTGTGTGTAGTGTGTGTGTGTGTGTGTATATTTATGTGTAGTGTGTGTATTATGTATATGTGTGTGTATGTGTGTATTATGTGTGTGTGCATATATTTATGTGTAGTGTGTGTATTATGTATATGTGTGTGTGTATGTGTGTATTATGTGTGTGTGCATATATTTATGTGTAGTGTGTGTATTATGTATATGTGTGTGTATTTGCGTATATTTATGTGTAGTGTGTGTATTATGTATATGTGTATTATGTGTGTGTGCATATATTTATGTGTAATGTGTGTATTATGTATATGTGTGTGTATGTGTGTATTATGTGTGTGTGCGTATATTTATGTGTAGTGTGTGTATGTGTGTATTATGTATATGTGTGTGTAGTGTGTGTGTGCGTATATTTATGTGTAGTGTGTGTATGTGTGTATTATGTATATGTGTGTGTAGTATGTGTGTGTGCATACTATGTATATGTGTGTGTATGTGTGTATTATGTGTGTGTGCATATATTTATGTGTAGTGTGTGTATTATGTATATGTGTGTGTATGTGTGTATTATGTGTGTGTGCGTATATTTATGTGTAGTGTGTGTATGTGTGCATTATGTATATGTGCGTAGTATGTGTGTGTGCGTATATTTATGTGTAGTGTGTGTACTATGTATATGTGTGTGTGTATTATGTGTGTGTGTGTGTGTGTAGTATGTGTGTGTGCGTATATTTATGTGTGATGTGTGTACTATGTATATGTGTATGTAGTGTGTGTGTGTATTATGTGTGTGTGCGTATATTTATGTGTAGTGTGTATACTATGTATATGTGTGTGTATTTGTGTATTATGTGTGTGTGCGTATATTTATGTGTAGTGTGTGTATTATGTATATGTGTGTGTATGTGTGTATTATGTGTGTGTGCGTATATTTATGTGTAGTGTGTGTACTATGTATATGTGTGTGTATGTGTGTATTATGTGTGTGTGCATACTATGTATATGTGTGTATTATGTATATGTGTGTGTGCGTATATTTATGTGTAGTGTGTATACTATGTATATGTGTGTGTATGTGTGTATTATGTGTGTGTGCGTATATTTATGTGTAGTGTGTGTATTATGTATATGTGTGTGTATGTGTGTATTATGTGTGTGTGCGTATATTTATGTGTAGTGTGTGTATTATGTATATGCGTGTGTATGTGTGTATTATGTGTGTGTGCGTATATTTATGTGTAGTGTGTGTACTATGTATATGTGTGTATTATGTATATGTGTGTGTGTGTGTGTGTATTATGTGTAGTGTGTGTGTATGTATATTTATGTGTAGTGTGTGTATGTGTGTATTATGTATATGTCTGTGTGTGTATGTGTGTATTATGTATATGTGTAGTGTGTGTATGTGTGTATTATGTATATGTGTAGTGTGTGTGTGTGTATATTTATGTGTAGTGTGTGTATGTGTGTATTATGTATATGTGTGTGTGTATTATGTGTGTGTGTATTATGTGTGTGTGCGTATATTTATGTGTAGTGTGTGTATTATGTATATGTGTGTGTATGTGTGTATTATGTGTGTGTGCATATATTTATGTGTATTGTGTGTAAGGAAATGTAAGGCACATTGGCTGAAATTCACATATGGGTTAAAGGGCCAGTAAACCCACCAAATAATGTTATATAATGCTGCACATAGTGCAGAATTATATAACATTAGCTTAGTGCCAGCTTTCTAAAGCAAAGGATTGCACAGACATTTTTCTACAAAAATAAATTTTTACAGAACGCCGCTCCTGGCTCTACGCTATCTAGTTACAGTGCGCCTGATCGCGTCATTAAACTGAATGTAGCTCGCTCCCGCTAACAGACCAGAGAGGGAGCGAGCTACATTCAGTTTAATGGCGCGATCGGGCGCGCTGTGACTAGACAGCATGCCAATGCACTTAGGTAAAAAACAGCCAGGAGCAGCGGTCTGTAAAATTCATTTTCGGAGGTAAATATCTCAGAAATCCTTTGCTTTAGAAAGCTGGTGCTAGACTATGCACTATGTGCAGAATTATATAACATTATTTGGTGGGTTTACTGGCCCTTTAAGGCCAGGACGGAGGAGTGGGAGTCGAGTGTGTGTGTGTGTGTGTCTGTGTGTGTGTGAAACGTTGTTCCTATTAGTAGTGGAGGGGTTTGGGCTCACCTTTTTAAGACCGGTACAGGAAGTCCAAATCCTCTTTCTGCTTGTTCCTTGAATTTTGTAAGCGGCAATCATTAGTTTGAACCATCACTAGGGGGGTCTTTTCAGTAACGAGGAGTCCAAGGCATGATGAGGGTTATGCAGCCCATTTCTACAAGTCCAAGAACAGTACGTTTCAGCTCCCCAGGTGTTCAATGGGGTTTGCAACTAGTTGACCCTTGTCCTTCTGGTGTAGAGTGGTGGGTTAACACCCTACCGCTGGCGGTTTGTCCGGACCAGGTGTGCAGGATGTGTGGAGGTAGAGTGACGGCTATTTTCGGGCAGGGGTGAAGTCCTCAGATACACGTCTTGGGGTCCCTTGTTCATGCGCCAGAGAGCCAAGAACTCCTTAAGACATCTTAGCGTTGAGCTGCGCTCAGCTTATCTCCTGCGTCCCTGGTACAATCCCGCTTCCTAGCAGGGGTTACTATAAGTTACCTAGTACCCGATTGCCGCCCCCGGGACCATGTTATTTATCATGTTTCGAGTTTCTTGTGTTGCTACAATAAACAGGACCTGGGGGTTTTACAACCACGAAAAGTTGTATTGTGTTTATTTCTATGTTAGAAGTTATAAGGTTTATATTAAACATGGAAAATGATGTATATAGTTAGAGTTACTGTTTAAGATTCACACAGAGCTGTATATGGCATTTAATCCCTTATGTATGTGTATATGTATTATGTATATATGTGTGTAGAGTGTGTGTATGTATCATGTATATATGTGTGTAGTGTGTGTATGTATTATGTATTATGTATATATGTGTGTAGCGTGTGTATGTATATATATATGTATTTTGTATATATGTGTGTAGTGTGTGTATGTATATTTATGTGTAGTGTGTGTTTATGTATATATGTATTATGTATATATGTGTGTATGTATATATGTATTATGTATATATGTGTGTAGCGTGTGTATGTATATATATATGTATTTTGTATATATGTGTAGTGTGTGTATGTATATTTATGTGTAGTGTGTGTTTATGTATATATGTGTGTATGTATATATGTATTATGTATATATGTGTGTAGTATGTGTATTTATGTGTAGTGTGTATATATATATATATATATATATATATATATATATATATATATATATATATATATATTATGTGTATGTATGTGTGTAGGGTGGGTATGTGTAGTGTGTGTGTATATATATATATATATATATATATATATAGTATGTGTATGTATGTGTGTAGGGTGGGTATGTGTAGTGTGTGTGTATATATATATATATATATATATATATATATATATATATATATATATATATATATATATAGTATGTGTATGTATGTGTGTAGGGTGGGTATGTGTAGTGTGTGTGTATATATATATATATATATATATATAGTATGTGTGTGTAAGTATGTGCATGTATGTATGATGTATGTATGTTTGTGTGTAGTTTTATTTGAAATGCACAGAAGTATATTATAAGATCTAAAGCATTTTCACAATATTTGTGTTTGCGAAATTAGATTTATTAAACTGTTTGAGTCATAACGTTTAATGTACAGGAGACCTGCTGGCCACACTGCGATAGGTCACTGCACGTGACTGGTCCTCAGTGCCAGCGCCTGGTGCTGACATCACTGGCTCCTGCATGACAATAGTGAAGATTCAATAAAACAAGTTCATGAAAAACATGTGCATGCTCCTAAACCTACCTACCTGATTTTTACATTTCATTTTTATTTTTAAATTGTATGAATCATGAAAGAAAATGTTGGATTTCATGTCACTTGAAAGGAATATCATAGTGTGAGTTTGCATCATGAACATTTTAACCCCTTAACGACCGACGACGTATGCCATACGTCCTAAAAAAAAAAGCACTTAACGACCGAGGACGTATGGCATACGTCGTCGGTTTAACAGAGCACTGGAAGCGATCGAAATCGCTTCCAGCTGCTCTAACAGTATTGCAGGCTTGCCTTGAGGTCTAGGCATCCTGCAATACTGTTCCCGAGTGCCGGGACCGGATTGATCACTCCCCCACGAGTGATCACTTCCGATTTCGCTCCACGTGGAGCCTGGCAGTGTTTCAGAGCATCGGAAGCGATCGGACACGCTTCCGATGCTCTGCTTGTGTGCTAAGTGCCTCGGTGGGTCGAGGCACTTAGTTGGTTATTAAATAATAAATTAAAAAAAAAAAAAACGGATAAATAAAAAAAAAGCCCAAATAGCCCCCCCCCCTCCCCCTTCACTAGGCATCCAAGATGGCGATGCCCAGTGCATCATGGGGCCTCTGGGGGTGTCCCTAGCCTGCATCATCATAGGGGCAAGCTAGGGTCACCCAATCTGAGCCTCCCACCCTAAAAAAAATAATAATAATAAAATACCCCATTTGTCTGATCATGTCAATATATTGACTATGATCAGTGTGGATCTCCCTCCCTCTCCTCACTTGCCATTTTGTTGGAGAGAGAGAGAGACCTGTATTTAGCAGAGAGAGAGATTTATTTCTTTTATTTGTTAAAAAATATAGAACCAAAGGCTCTTTTCAGAGCCATTAACCCCTAGCTTGCCAGTGATCACTATATATCACTGGCAGTAGCATAGGTGCACTTTTTTTTTGCTGCATTTTGCTGTCTGTGCATTTTTTTAGGGGTTAATTTTGTTGTTGTAATTTTTTAAAAACCCAAAGGCTCTTTTCAGAAACATTTAGTTAATTTAATTTAATTTTCAGAGCCATTAACCCCTAGCTTGCCGGTGATCACTATATATCACTGGCAGTAGCATAGGTGCACTTTTTTTTTGCTGCATTTTGCTGTCTGTGCATTTTTTTAGGGGTTAATTTTGTTGTTGTAATTTTTTAAAAACCCAAAGGCTCTTTTCAGAAACATTTAGTTAATTTAATTTTCAGAGCCATTAACCTCTAGCTTGCCAGTGATCGCTATAAATCACTGGCAGTTGCATAGCTGTACTTTTTTGCTGTCTGTGCATTTTTTTAGTGGTTAATTTTGTTGCTGTAATTTTTTAAAAACCCAAAGGCTCTTTTCAGAAACATTTAGTTAATTTAATTTAATTTTCAGAGCCATTAACCCCTAGCTTGCCAGTGATCACTATATATCACTGGCAGTAGCATAGGTGCACTTTTTTTTTGCTGCATTTTGCTGTCTGTGCATTTTTTTAGGGGTTAATTTTGTTGTTGTAATTTTTTAAAAACCCAAAGCCTCTTTTCAGAAACATTTAGTTAATTTAATTTAATTTTCAGAGCCATTAACCCCTAGCTTGCCAGTGATCGCTATAAATCACTGGCAGTTGCATAGCTGTACTTTTTTGCTGTCTGTGCATTTTTTTAGGGGTTAATTTTGTTGCTGTAATTTTTTTAAAAACCCAAAGGCTCTTTTCAGAAACAGTTAGTTAATTTAATTTAATTTTCAGAGCCATTAACCCCTAGCTTGCCAGTGATTGCTATAAATCACTGGCAGTTGCATAGCTGTACTTTTTTGCTGTCTGTGCATTTTTTAGGGGTTAATTTTGTTGTTGTAATTTTTTAAAAACCCAAAGGCTCTTTTCAGAAACATTTAGTTAATTTAATTTTCAGAGCCATTAACCCCTAGCTTGCCAGTGATCGCTATAAATCACTGTCAGTAGCATAGCTGTACTTTTTTGCTAGTTAATTTAGTTAATTAATTTAGTTAACTTAATTTAATTTTCAGAGCCATTAACCCCTAGCTTGCCAGTGATCGCTATAAATCACTGGCAGTTGCATAGCTGTACTTTTTTGCTGTCTGTGCATTTTTTTAGGGGTTAATTTTGTTGTTGTAATTTTTTAAAAACCCAAAGGCTCTTTTCAGAAACATTTAGTTAATTTAATTTAATTTTCAGAGCCATTAACCCCTAGCTTGCCAGTGATCGCTATAAATCACTGGCAGTAGCATAGCTGTACTTTTTTGCTAGTTAATTTAGTTAATTAATTTAGTTAATTTAATTTTTTTTAGTAATTGTTTTCTGTGACAGATACAAAAATGTCACAGAAAAGATATAGTGCTGAGGAGGCGTATGCCATCCTTGCGTCAGAGTCAGATGCCTCTATTTCTGACTCAGACCCCAATTTTGACCCTGCCATGTGCTCAGATACATCACTAGATGCAGTCTCAACTGATAGTGATGTATCTGTGGCTGCTAGCCCCCCTGCCAGCCCCCCTGCTACCCCCCTGCCAGCCCCCCTGCTAGCCCCCCTGCCAGAAGGAGGCGTGTTGCTGCCATTGCTGCTGAAGAGTGGGTAACACCTCATCTCCAGAGGCCAGATATCCCACCCTTCACAGCAAATGCTGGCATAAATATAGATGTGGCAGGTTTTAGCCCCCAGCAGTTTCTGGAAGTGTTTCTGGGCGATGATATATTGGGGAACATTGTCGCCCAAACTAATTTATATGTCCATCAGTTCCGTGCTGCAAAGCCTGGAACATATTTGGCAAAGCAGCAATGGGCCCCCATCAATGTGCCAGAATTCAAAAAATTCTGGGCATTGACTATGCTGATGGGCATCATAAAGAAACCCTCCATTCGCTCCTACTGGAGTAGTAGCCCCATCTGCTCTACCCCCATTTTCTCCCAGACTATGTTGAGGGGGAGGTATGAAATGATTCTGCATTTCATGCACTTCAGCGACAACAGCCTGTGCCCCCCTAGGGAGCATCCCCAATTTGACAGGCTGTATAAAATCCGCCCCCTGATAACCCACTTTTCTGCCAGGTTTGCAGAGGCTTATACACCTGGAAGGAATATATGCGTTGATGAATCCGTAATGAAGTATAAGGGAAGGCTGGGATTCAAGCAGTATATTCCTTCCAAACGCTCCAGATATGGGGTAAGTGTGTATAAGCTCTGTGACAGCGAGACTGGGTATACTCAGGCCTTCCGGGTGTATGAGGGAAAGGATAGCCACCTTGACCCTCCAGGTTGCCCAGAACATATGGGAACCACTGGCAAGATTGTCTGGGACCTGATATTACCCCTAATGAACAAAGGGTATCACTTGTACTTAGACAATTTTTATACAAGTGTCCTTTTGTTCAAGTTACTGTATTGCTTTGATACAGTAGCTTGCGGTACAATTAAAAAGAACCGCGCAGGTTTCCCAGGACAACTTGTACGCACCCGGCTACGAAGGGGGGAGACCTCAGCTCTGCGCCAAGAGGAGCTGTTGGCACTTAAGTACAGAGACAAGAAGGATGTATACCTTCTTACCACCATCCACACAGAGAGGACGGTGGCGGTTTCTGTACGTGGCAGAGCTGAGATCATAAGGAAGCCAGTGTGCATCAAGTCTTATAACCGGCATATGGGTGGGGTTGATCTGGCTGATCAGCTGCTGCAGCCCTACCTAATTATGCGGAAGACAAGGGCCTGGAACAAAAAGGTTGCAATTTACCTAATGCAGATTGCAACCCACAACACTTTTTGTTGTTCAAAAAAGCAAACCCCAGAGTTAAAAAGACTTTTTTACAGTTTCAGCTCCAGATTATTACTGGGATTTTGTACCATGATGCACCTGCTCCCCGGGCGGTGATGGGAGAGAGCAGAGTTGGGGCAACTCATTTTATTTTTAAAATCCCCCCTACTGCCGCAAAGCAGAAACCACAAAAAAAATGCAGAGTCTGTACCAAGAGGGGGAAGAGAAGGGACACCATATATCACTGTCCTGATTGCCCTGGACAGCCTGCACTCTGCTTCAAGCGGTACCATACAATGGTCAATTTTTAAAAAAATAAATACATTTGGTGTTATATATATATATTATTTTTTTTTTGGTTATGTTTACTGTTAGATGGGTTTTTTTTTTTTTTACTTTTACTGTGCCAGATTTTTACATTTCACTACTCTATTTTTTTCTAAAATTGGGCCTGTTATTTTTTTTTTAACCAAAACCCCTGTCAAACCTATGCATGGGGGACATAGGTGTTCTCAGGGTGCCTTGCAAAAAACAACCTGAAGTATGTTTTTGTAATAACTTACAACAGTCTCTCCTAAATCATAGTCAAAAAGCAATGTGTCTGTAAAAATGAAAATTGAAAAATTACCACCATACACTTTCTCCAATTTTTTGGGCTAAAACGGTTGCTTCAAAGGCATCAAAGCACACCATATACAATACCTTGGGGTGTCAACATTTAAAAAATATACACTTTCATGGCAATAAATAAAAGTGGGGTATGCGATAGGCCACAAACTAAAGATAGGCCTATCAGAAGAAATACTCTCATTGTTAATAACTAAAATCACAAGTCATAAATTTGTAACATAACCTTCCCAAAATCCTGGCAAACCTATGCATGGGGGGCATAGGTGTACTCAGGGTGCCTTGCAGAAAACAACCTGAAGTATTCTTTTGCAATAACTTACAACAGTCTCTCCTAAATCATAGTAAAAAAGCAATGTGTCTGTAAAAATGAAAATTGAAAAATAACCACCATACACTTTCTCCAATTTTTTGGGCTAAAACGGTTGCTTCAAAGGCATCAAAGCACACCATATACAATACCTTGGGGTGTCAACATTTAAAAAATATACACTTTCATGGCAATAAATAAAAGTGGGGTATGCAATAGGCCACAAACTAAAGATAGGCCTATCAGAAGAAATACTCTCATTGTTAATAACTAAAATCACAAGTCATAAAATTGTAACATAACCTTCCCAAAATCCTGGCAAACCTATGCATGGGGGGCATAGGTGTACTCAGGGTGCCTTGCAGAAAACAACCTGAAGTATTCTTTTGCAATAACTTACAACAGTCTCTCCTAAATCATAGTCAAAAAGCAATGTGTCTGTAAAAATGAAAATTGAAAAATAACCACCATACACTTTCTCCAATTTTTTGGGCTAAAACGGTTGCTTCAAAGGCATCAAAGCACACCATATACAATACCTTGGGGTGTCAACTTTTCAAATATATGCACATTCATGGAAAACAAATAAATTGGGGTATGTTAAAAGACCCCCCAAAAAGACGATAGGCAAAGAAAATATGTTAAATCTGAAAAAAAATCACAAACGCATGTCAGACATTTGGCATTGCACCCCCCAAACAAGCCACCAAACCTATACATGGGTGGTATCAATGTACTCAGGAGAGGTTGTTGAACACATATTGAGGTGTTTTTTGGCAGAAACACATAACAGGAACTGAAAAGCCATGCCTAAAGTACAATGTGTGTGAAAAATAACACAAAAAAATGACTACCCAAAAGTTTTACAAAGACTGGTGGTTGAATTAGTGCATGGAAAGTGTTAAAATATCAGCATTTGAAAAACCCTAGGGTGTCTACTTTTCAAAAATATATGGTTTGATGGGGGTAAATTCCATTGGCCAGCTTCAGAAATGTCCCAAATAGGACATGGGTGCATGATGACCGATGTGAAAATTCCAAGTTGAAAAACTGGAATGCGCTACCTAAAAATAAGGCCATTTAGCCCCCAGAGAACCCGACACACCTATACATAGGTGGTATCACTGTACTCAGGAGATGTTGTTGAACACATATTGAGGTGGTTTTTGGCAGTAACACATAACAGGAACTGAAAATCCATGCCTAAAGTACAATGTGTGTGAAAAATAACACAAAAAAATGACTACCCAAAAGTTTGACAAAGACTGGTGGATGAATTAGTGCATGGAAAGTGTTAAAATATCAGCATTTGAAAAACCCTAGGGTGTCTACTTTTCAAAAATATATGGTTTGATGGGGGTAAATTCCATTGGCCAGCTTCAGAAATGTCCCAAATAGGACATGGGTGCATGATGACCGATGTGAAAATTCCAAGTTGATAAACTGGAATGCGCTACCTAAAAATAAGGCCATTTAGCCCCCAGAGAACCCGACACACCTATACATAGGTGGTATCACTGTACTCAGGAGATGTTGTTGAACACATATTGAGGTGGTTTTTGGCAGTAACACCTAACAGGAACTGAAAAGCCATGCCTAAAGTACAATGTGTGTGAAAAATAACACAAAAAAATGACTACCCAAAAGTTTGACAAAGACTGGTGGTTGAATTAGTGCATGGAAAGTGTTAAAATATCAGCATTTGAAAAACCCTAGGGTGTCTACTTTTCAAAAATATATGGTTTGATGGGGGTAAATTCCATTGGCCAGCTTCAGAAATGTCCCAAATAGGACATGGGTGCATGATGACCGATGTGAAAATTCCAAGTTGAAAAACTGGAATGCCCTACCTAAAAATAAGGCCATTTAGCCCCCAGAGATCCCGACACACCTATACATAGGTGGTATCACTGTACTCAGGAGATGTTGTTGAACACATATTGAGGTGGTTTTTGGCAGTAACACATAACAGGAACTGAAAATCCATGCCTAAAGTACAATGTGTGTGAAAAATAACACAAAAAAATGACTACCCAAAAGTTTGACAAAGACTGGTGGTTGAATTAGTGCATGGAAAGTGTTAAAATATCAGCATTTGAAATACCCTAGGGTGTCTACTTTTCAAAAATATATGGTTTGATGGGGGTAAATTCCATTGGCCAGCTTCAGAAATGTCCCAAATAGGACATGGGTGCATGATGACCAATGTGAAAATTCCAAGTTGAAAAACTGGAATGCGCTACCTAAAAATAAGGCCATTTAGCCCCCAGAGAACCTGACACACCTATACATAGGTGGTATCACTGTACTCAGGAGATGTTGTTGAACACATATTGAGGTGGTTTTTGGCAGTAACACATAACAGGAACTGAAAATCCATGCCTAAAGTACAATGTGTGTGAAAAATAACACAAAAAAATGACTACCCAAAAGTTTGACAAAGACTGGTGGTTGAATTAGTGCATGGACAGTGTTAAAATATCAGCATTTGAAAAACCCTAGGGTGTCTACTTTTCAAAAATATATGGTTTGATGGGGGTAAATTCCATTGGCCAGCTTCAGAAATGTCCCAAATAGGACATGGGTGCATGATGACCGATGTGAAAATTCCAAGTTGATAAACTGGAATGCGCTACCTAAAAATAAGGCCATTTAGCCCCCAGAGAACCCGACACACCTATACATAGGTGGTATCACTGTACTCAGGAGATGTTGTTGAACACATATTGAGGTGGTTTTTGGCAGTAACACCTAACAGGAACTGAAAATCCATGCCTAAAGTACAATGTGTGTGAAAAATAACACAAAAAATGACTACCCAAAAGTTTGACAAAGACTGGTGGTTGAATTAGTGCATGGAAAGTGTTAAAATATCAGCATTTGAAAAACCCTAGGGTGTCTACTTTTCAAAAATATATGGTTTGATGGGGGTAAATTCCATTGGCCAGCTTCAGAAATGTCCCAAATAGGACATGGGTGCATGATGACCGATGTGAAAATTCCAAGTTGAAAAACTGGAATGCGCTACCTAAAAATAAGACCATTTAGCCCCCAGAGAACCCGACACACCTATACATAGGTGGTATCACTGTACTCAGGAGATGTTGTTGAACACATATTGAGGTGGTTTTTGGCAGTAACACATAACAGGAACTGAAAATCCATGCCTAAAGTACAATGTGTGTGAAAAATAACACAAAAAAATGACTACCCAAAAGTTTGACAAAGACTGGTGGTTGAATTAGTGCATGGAAAGTGTTAAAATATCAGCATTTGAAAAACCCTAGGGTGTCTACTTTTCAAAAATATATGGTTTGATGGGGGTAAATTCCATTGGCCAGCTTCAGAAATGTCCCAAATAGGACATGGGTGCATGATGACCGATGTGAAAATTCCAAGTTGAAAAACTGGAATGCGCTACCTAAAAATAAGGCCATTTAGCCCCCAGAGAACCCGACACACCTATACATAGGTGGTATCACTGTACTCAGGAGATGTTGTTGAACACATATTGAGGTGGTTTTTGGCAGTAACACATAACAGGAACTGAAAATCCATGCCTAAAGTACAATGTGTGTGAAAAATAACACAAAAAAATGACTACCCAAAAGTTTGACAAAGACTGGTGGTTGAATTAGTGCATGGAAAGTGTTAAAATATCAGCATTTGAAAAACCCTAGGGTGTCTACTTTTCAAAAATATATGGTTTGATGGGGGTAAATTCCATTGGCCAGCTTCAGAAATGTCCCAAATAGGACATGGGTGCATGATGACCGATGTGAAAATTCCAAGTTGAAAAACTGGAATGCGCTACCTAAAAATAAGGCCATTTAGCCCCCAGAGAACCCGACACACCTATACATAGGTGGTATCACTGTACTCAGGAGATGTTGTTGAACACATATTGAGGTGGTTTTTGGCAGTAACACATAACAGGAACTGAAAATCCATGCCTAAAGTACAATGTGTGTGAAAAATAACACAAAAAAATGACTACCCAAAAGTTTGACAAAGACTGGTGGTTGAATTAGTGCATGGAAAGTGTTAAAATATCAGCATTTGAAAAACCCTAGGGTGTCTACTTTTCAAAAATATATGGTTTGATGGGGGTAAATTCCATTGGCCAGCTTCAGAAATGTCCCAAATAGGACATGGGTGCATGATGACCGATGTGAAAATTCCAAGTTGAAAAACTGGAATGCGCTACCTAAAAATAAGGCCATTTAGCCCCCAGAGAACCCGACACACCTATACATAGGTGGTATCACTGTACTCAGGAGATTTTGTTGAACACATATTGAGGTGGTTTTTGGCAGTAACACATAACAGGAACTGAAAATCCATGCCTAAAGTACAATGTGTGTGAAAAATAACACAAAAAATGACTACCCAAAAGTTTGACAAAGACTGGTGGTTGAATTAGTGCATGGAAAGTGTTAAAATATCAGCATTTGAAAAACCCTAGGGTGTCTACTTTTCAAAAATATATGGTTTGATGGGGGTAAATTCCATTGGCCAGCTTCAGAAATGTCCCAAATAGGACATGGGTGCATGATGACCGATGTGAAAATTCCAAGTTGAAAAACTGGAATGCGCTACCTAAAAATAAGGCCATTTAGCCCCCAGAGAACCCGACACACCTATACATAGGTGGTATCACTGTACTCAGGAGATGTTGTTGAACACATATTGAGGTGGTTTTTGGCAGTAACACATAACAGGAACTGAAAATCCATGCCTAAAGTACAATGTGTGTGAAAAATAACACAAAAAAATGACTACCCAAAAGTTTGACAAAGACTGGTGGTTGAATTAGTGCATGGAAAGTGTTAAAATATCAGCATTTGAAAAACCCTAGGGTGTCTACTTTTCAAAAATATATGGTTTGATGGGGGTAAATTCCATTGGCCAGCTTCAGAAATGTCCCAAATAGGACATGGGTGCATGATGACCGATGTGAAAATTCCAAGTTGAAAAACTGGAATGCGCTACCTAAAAATAAGGCCATTTAGCCCCCAGAGAACCCGACACACCTATACATAGGTGGTATCACTGTACTCAGGAGATGTTGTTGAACACATATTGAGGTGGTTTTTGGCAGTAACACATAACAGGAACTGAAAATCCATGCCTAAAGTACAATGTGTGTGAAAAATAACACAAAAAAATGACTACCCAAAAGTTTGACAAAGACTGGTGGTTGAATTAGTGCATGGAAAGTGTTAAAATATCAGCATTTGAAAAACCCTAGGGTGTCTACTTTTCAAAAATATATGGTTTGATGGGGGTAAATTCAATTGGCCAGCTTCAGAAATGTCCCAAATAGGACATGGGTGCATGATGACCGATGTGAAAATTCCAAGTTGAAAAACTGGAATGCCCTACCTAAAAATAAGGCCATTTAGCCCCCAGAGATCCCGACACACCTATACATAGGTGGTATCACTGTACTCAGGAGATGTTGTTGAACACATATTGAGGTGGTTTTTGGCAGTAACACATAACAGGAACTGAAAATCCATGCCTAAAGTACAATGTGTGTGAAAAATAACACAAAAAAAATGACTACCCAAAAGTTTGACAAAGACTGGTGGTTGAATTAGTGCATGGAAAGTGTTAAAATATCAGCATTTGAAAAACCCTAGGGTGTCTACTTTTCAAAAATATATGGTTTGATGGGGGTAAATTCCATTGGCCAGCTTCAGAAATGTCCCAAATAGGACATGGGTGCATGATGACCGATGTGAAAATTCCAAGTTGAAAAACTGGAATGCGCTACCTAAAAATAAGGCCATTTAGCCCCCAGAGAACCCGACACACCTATACATAGGTGGTATCACTGTACTCAGGAGATGTTGTTGAACACATATTGAGGTGGTTTTTGGCAGTAACACATAACAGGAACTGAAAATCCATGCCTAAAGTACAATGTGTGTGAAAAATAACACAAAAAAATGACTACCCAAAAGTTTGACAAAGACTGGTGGTTGAATTAGTGCATGGAAAGTGTTAAAATATCAGCATTTGAAAAACCCTAGGGTGTCTACTTTTCAAAAATATATGGTTTGATGGGGGTAAATTCAATTGGCCAGCTTCAGAAATGTCCCAAATAGGACATGGGTGCATGATGACCGATGTGAAAATTCCAAGTTGAAAAACTGGAATGCCCTACCTAAAAATAAGGCCATTTAGCCCCCAGAGATCCCGACACACCTATACATAGGTGGTATCACTGTACTCAGGAGATGTTGTTGAACACATATTGAGGTGGTTTTTGGCAGTAACACATAACAGGAACTGAAAATCCATGCCTAAAGTACAATGTGTGTGAAAAATAACACAAAAAAAATGACTACCCAAAAGTTTGACAAAGACTGGTGGTTGAATTAGTGCATGGAAAGTGTTAAAATATCAGCATTTGAAAAACCCCAGGGTGTCTACTTTTCAAAAATATAAGGTTTGATGGGGGTAAATTCCATTGGCCAGCTTCAGAAATGTCCCAAATAGGACATGGGTGCATGATGACCGATGTGAAAATTCCAAGTTGAAAAACTGGAATGCGCTACCTAAAAATAAGGCCATTTAGCCCCCAGAGAACCCGACACACCTATACATAGGTGGTATCACTGTACTCAGGAGATATTGTTGAACACATATTGAGGTGGTTTTTGGCAGTAACACATAACAGGAACTGAAAATACATGCCTAAAGTACAATGTGTGTGAAAAATAACACACAAAAATGACTACCCAAAAGTTTGACAAAGACTAGTGGTTGAATTAGTGCATGGAAAGTGTTAAAATACCAGCATTTGAAATACCCTAGGGTGTCTACTTTTCAAAAATATATGGTTTGATGGGGGTAAATTCCATTGGCCAGCTTCAGAAATGTCCCAAATAGGACATGGGTGCATGATGACCGATGTGAAAATTCCAAGTTGAAAAACTGGAATGCGCTCTCTAAAAATAAGGGCTTTTAGCCCACAGAGAACCCGACACACCTATACATGGGTGGTATCACTGTACCCAGGAGATGCTACTGAAGACATATTAGGGTGTTATTCGGCAGTAACCCTTACCATTTTATCAGTAAATGTATTCTTAAATTGCTATTTGTCAAAAAATCTAATTATTTTTTTTCCACCACAAACTTTGGCATAGATTGGTGGTAAAATGGTTGCATGAAAAAAGTCAAAATACCCCAAGTTTAATACCTTAGGTTGTCTTCTTTTAAAAAATATATACATTTGAAGGGTTATTCAGGGATTCCTGACAGATATTGGTGTTACAATGTAACTATCGCCAATTTTGAAAAAACATGGTTTTGAAATAGCAAAGTGCTACTTGTACTTATTGCCCTATAACTTGCAAAAAAAGCAAAGAACATGTAAACATTGGGTATTTCTAAACTCAAGACAAAATTTAGAAACTGTTTAGCATTGGTATTTTATGGTGGTTGTAGATGTGTTAGAGATTTTGGGGCTCAAAGTTAGAAAAAGTGTGGTTGTTTTTCATTTTTTCCTAATATTTTATAATTTTTTTATAGTAAATTATAAGATATGATGAAAATAATGGTATCTTTAGAAAGTCCATTTAATGGCGAGAAAAACGGTATATAATATGTGTGGGTACAGTAAATGAGTAAGAGGAAAATAACAGTTAAACACAAACATCGCAGAAATGCAAAAATAGCCTTGGTCCCAGATGGTCAACAAATTGAAAAGTGGCCTGGTCACTAAGGGGTTAATCAGTTTTGTAAGTAACATGAATTTAGATGTTTCCCCTAATCAGTTTTTTGTGGTTGCAAGTTTATTTTTATATACTCTGTTAAAACATCATCAGCCAATGACAGTGACAAAGGGCCACAGACACTCGCATCAGTATGACGCACAAACTACCAGTGACGTAACCAGCAGTGCTCTCTCCTTGGCAAGAATCATCTATTTGCCTAAATAAAATCATGCACAGATGTATTTGTAGCTACAAATGTCTATTTGCTCAGTAGGTTTCAGTGCTTAATGCGCCTTGTTCAGTATCTGGGGCGCGATCCGATATACGGCGTAGGTTTCGGCGCATCGAGGGAACCCACGCCGCCTGTAATTTGACCTCGCACATCGGGGTATTACATATACCACGCCGGCAGTTCCTAAAGTGCCGTAAGTCGGATAAACTAGCGATGTCCAGAAATAAGCGTAACTACAAATTTCTGGAGTCGCTAGTGACTTACGGCACTTTAGAAACTGCCTACACCTAAGAAAACTAACTAAAATTTTAAATCTCCCATAACTGTCTAACACGCCTCCCAAAAATAAGCCCGACACGTATACCCCTATATCAGCAATCCCCCCTCTCACTCCTAATAATAAATGTATTAACCCCTAAACCACCATAGCCCACATAGCCTATTAAATCTATTAACCCCTAATCTGCCGCCGCCAACGTTGCCGCCACTATAATAAAGTTATTAACCCCTAAATTTAAGTCTAACCCTAACACCCCCCTAACTTAATTATTTTTTATTTTTTTTTTATTTTAAACAAGCTTTGTTTATAAGATTAAATCAGTATACATGTTACACATCATAATCATCAATAACACAGTCACCAATACAGTACAGTCATCAAAGTATGTACAGCTCATGGATCTTCTTTGAAAAGAGAAAAATAACGTCAACAATCTAGGTTAGCGTCATATTAAGATCCGCATATCATATGACTCCTCTAGTTCCAACTTATTGCAGGATAACATTGTGGTCTTATAGATGTCGGTGTATGACCTATTTTCCATTACTCTAACACTTTTTACAAAGCAATAATTTGAATAATACAGTATATCATATATCTACCTGTGAGGTGTTGTTGAAGTTTGCTAAGTATTTCTACATGGCATCTGGGTTGTGAAGTGAGGGTATAGGTTGAATAGTGTCGGCTGGCAGAGAATGTAAATATTCCTCCCAAATAAAGGAGATGTCATGAAATTCACCTAGTTTGCCCATTTTGATGTAATGATATTGTTCTAGCTTTAAGGCCACTGTCACTCTGCCTCTCCAAAACTGTAGTGTTGGTAGTGTGTTTTTCTTCCAATTGTAAGGGATATATCTCTTGGCCGTATTTATCATTATCGTCAAAAGTTGAAGTCTGTACATACAACGTATCTTGGGGCGAACATTGAACAGGAGTGTCCATGGTGTATGGGGGATGGGGGAGCCCAGGGCTTTTCCTATTTCTCTTCCTATATCTAGCCAATATTGCCTTACAATGGGGCATGTCCACCATATATGTGTAAATGTATCTCTGTCCCTACACCCCCTCCAGCATTTTGCATCATACCCCCTAACTTAATTATTACTTAAATAAATCTAAATAATATTACTATTATTAACTAAAGTATTCCTATTTAAAACTAAATACTTACCTATAAAATAAACCCTAAGATAGCTACAATATAATTAATAATTACATTGTAGCTATTTTAGAATTTATTTTTATTTTACAGGCAACTTTGTATTTATTTTAACTAGGTACAATAGCTATTAAATAGTTAATAACTATTTAATAGCTACCTAGTTAAAATTATTACAAAATTACCTGTAAAATAAATCCTAACATAAGTTACAAATACACCTAACACTACACTATCATTAAATAAATTAAATTAATTAATTACAATTACCTAAAATTAAATACAATTAACTAAAATAAACTAAAGTACAAAAAAAACACTAAATTACAGAAAATAAAAAAAATTACAAGAAGTTTAAACTAATTACACCTAATCTAAGCCCCCTAATAAAATAAAAAGCCCCCCAAAATAATAAAATGCCCTACCCTATACTAAATTACAAATAGCCCTTAAAAGGGCCTTTTGCGGGGCATTGCCCCAAAGTAATCAGCTCTTTTACCTGTAAAAAAAATTACAATACCCCCCCAACATTACAACCCACCACCCACACACCCCTACTCTAAAACCCACCCAATCCCTCCTTAAAAAAAACTAACACTACCCCATTGAAGAGCGACCTACCTTGAGCCGTCTTCACCCAGCCGGGCACGAGTGGTCATCCGATGCGGGCAGAAGTCTTCATCCGATGGGGCAGAAGAGGACATCCAGACTGGCAGAAGTCTTCATCCTATCCGGGCAGAAGAGAACATCCGGACCAGCAGAAGGCTTCATCCAAGCGGCATCTTCTATCTTCTTCCATCCGACGGGGAACGGCTCCATCTTGAAGACATCCGGTGCGGAGCATCCTTGTGACGGTTCCTTTAAATGATGTCATCCAAGATGGCGTCCCTCGAATTCCGATTGGCTGATAGGACTCCCCTAACATGTTTCGCAACAAGGCTTTTTCAAGGACCTTTGAAAAAGCCTTGTTGCGAAACATGTTAGGGGAGTAGGGACTCTCGGTCTCTCTCCGGTTGTGTGTGTGTGTGTAATTTTTAACTAGCGGTACGGTACCCCGGGTGCCTTTATGTTTAATAGCATGTTTGCTGACAATAATTCAAACTGTTATCACTAAGCAAGTGGACGACTGATAATTCACTCAGTCGTAGAGAATTTTGACTTTATTATTCATTCATTTAATTGGTGCTGAGTCTCCAATAGGGTGGCTCATTTTATAGTGCTTCTATCCCAGGTCCGGTTTATCATTCTGGTACCGGAGCCTTTACTTAAAATACTTATAACAGATGAGCTCCCTATGTATGGGTTCAAGAACAGTCTATATTAATATACTTGTGGGACCTGTGTCCTTAGCACAACAGTACGCTACCATAATATTTGGCATATAAGCCTGACAGTTTGTACTTAATTCTTAATAGCACAAATGTATTTATGTCAAAGAATGGGGAACTTGATACCGTATAAATAAGCTCTGGACACTCCCCAATCGCATTTGGATATTGGTATAGTAAATATACTTACATTCCAGCACGAAGCTGGGTTTAATTCTAGAATCTGATATAAATAAACTTTACAAGTCAATCACACTGACTATTCTCTTATACACACTGGTGTTCACGAATCGAGTTTTTACAGCACTATATATCCCATACTATTATTATAGTAAAACAGCAGTCCGCATTATACTATTTTATTAACGTTAGATTAGGGGTTACCACTAGTGTTGAACACTATTATCCACCATCAAAGACGTAATATTTTAAATCTATGTATATCCAATAACTGGGAATAAGACTCTATATTAACAGGCTCTGGGCACTTCCTAATCCCACTTGGGTTATGGAGGATTGAAGACACCTACCCCCTTTTTTATTAAACATTGTCTAATCCCTGAAGTTGATATTAATAAACCCCACAAGTGAATCACACTGATTACCCTTGCTACATTCAGATGTCCCCCAAACCTGTTTCTATAGCATTTACATATTACCCTCTATTACTGTAGTGAGACAGCAGTGAACAACATATCATTATAATAGTGAGGTACCACGGGATATAATATGCTGAACACTCAGTAGTAACCATACAACTACTATATTCCCGGAATTATCCTTGGGTGACACCTCTATACTATAGTTTTATGAAATATTATCACGTGATACTCGCCGTTAATTTTGCAGGTGTTGTGGACTCACATCACCAAGTACATATTCGTCTTATAATCAATACCTGGGCACATTACAGTGGTGGGAAATTTACCCCTAATCCCAGTGAAGTACACTGATTTTACGGATTTACCCTATATGATAACAGCCCATTACCTTATCTGAATATACCTGGATTATGGGATGTATATGTCAACTATGAACACTTTATAGTCACCATATTATTATCATTTGGGAGTACTAGCACTAATTTTTCTATTTTTGATTAATCTGAGATTGTATAAACTGCCTGGCAGAAGGTCTCTCTCCTATAATTTTTTGTTTCGTTGTGGCATTGTCCGCGACTGCTATTATATTAAGAGACCCATGTAGATCACCTGTCAGGGGTTTTCTCCACTTACCCTGGTGTTTATATCACCCTGGCACACCATTTAAGTGTTTTTAATATTTAGGTTGTTTTGTTTCCATTTTTTTATTGTTATTAATACCAATAAAAGTTAAGTTTTACGGGGGCGGAGCCGGCTGCAACCAAGATGGAAGCATAAGCCTGGAGCTCCTTGTAGAGGAACAACACATGTGGAAAATCTACAGCTTTGGCCGTTAGTTTGCTATTTAAAAACAGACCAGAATCACTCTATAACATTTATAGCCTCTGATGAACCGGTGGCGGTGATTGAGGACATCGCGACACTACCCTATAACACGTCCGGGCCTACATCTCACCCGGAGTGCTACGCCACGCTACGCAGCGCACTTTCATCACAGAGTCTGGCGTTAGCTAATTACCTCCCGAACAGCCCTTGGGGAAACAGACCGGACCGGATCACTCGGTAACCGCGCAGAAGACACAGGGAGAGTGCAGACTGTGATCGCGTCTACAGGGGTGAGTGTGAGGAGTGCAGCTTAGATACTGGAGCTGGTTACTGCCATAAAGCCGCTACAGGCCTTTAATGTGCCATGCAACTCTTTTGCTAATTCGCATGACCCAGGGGACTATGTGATAAAGCGGGCAGGCACTTTGGGGACATAATTACAGACTGAACCTATTGTGAAATAACATCACTCAAGGAGAGCATAATTTGTAAATCCTAATGACGGCTGAAATGGCGTCCAAAAGAAACATTAGGCTGAATAAGGCTAATAAAATAGAGCCATTCAAGAATAACCCAGTGAGCTCATACTTTAACACCACGGAACCACAAGTAAGGAATTCTACTAGCCCCAATGGTGTGGGGAAGAGCACTCAAATACAGGAAGTAAATGAGCCTGCAGATGTGACGCAGATACCTTCTCACATACTATCTGCACTGGCCCCTACTAAGGATATAACAGACACTATCAGAGCATGCCTAAGAGAAGAGCTTGCTGAGCTTAAACAAGATGTCCACACCCTAGGTTTTAGGGTAGAATCATTAGAAGATCAAGGTGACCTGGTCACTGAAGAAATTTCTACTATGCATAACCTCATAGATCAACAAAACGTTCTCATGTCCTCCCTTCAAGACAAGATGGATGATATGGAGAACAGAAGCCGAAGGAAAAATGTCAGGATCCGTGGAGTCCCTGAAACGGTATTACCTAAAGAATATCCAGTATATCTACCTGCATTGTTTGTCCATTTGATGGGTTCCACCAATGCTGAAAATATAAAGTGGGACCGGGCACACCGAGCATTAAGACCACGACCCCCAGAAAATGCCCCACCAAGGGATATAATAATTAAATTGAAAAATGTTCTTGAAAAAGAAGAAATTATGGCGGCAGCAAGAAAAAATCAACCTGTTAGATTCAGGGGTAAAGTCTTAAAATTTTATGCTGACCTCTCTGTACGCACCTTGCAGAGAAGGAAGGAACTGTCACCTCTGACCACATTATTGAGGAATAAAAAAATCCCTTACAGATGGGGTTTCCCATTCCACTTAGCAGTCATCCATGAAGATAGACGTCTTATATGTGAAAATACAACGGACATAAGTTCCATGTGTGATGCCCTAGGACTAGAAACGCCAGACTTGCCAATAACATCAGAACATACACAGATAACATCCAAGAAAGAAGCAGACAAGTCGAAAAAAACCTGGGAATCAATCCCACCAAGGAAAAAAGGGAAAACATCTTCCACAACCGATAAAACGGACCACAATATACAGAATAAAACTGCTACACCTCAGAAGCAAATACCATAATTTATTCAATCACCTTTGGACATTAAAGTGGACTCATGGGTGATGTATTACAGATGACTGTGAAATATATATACCATCTTGAAATGTATATTTTGCATATATTTGATTATATGGTTAATATGTTTATCTTCTCTCCTATATGGGATTAGCGGAGATTACTTAGAAACTAGATCATTGAGAAGTCAGGTTCTGGTTTATATGGTTAATATGTTTATTATCTCTCCTACAAGGGTTGAACGGAGATCACTTAGAAACTTGATAATTGAGAAGTAAGGTCCTGGTTTGTATAGTTAAGATGTTTATTATCTCTCCTATATGGGTATAGCGGAATGTATATTTTGCATATATTAGATTATATGGTTAATATGTTTATCTTCTCTCCCATATGGGTTTCATTGAGATTACTTAGAAACTAGATAATTGAGATGTAAGGTTCTGGTCTCACATAGACTAACATATGTTTATGCAAACTGACTTAGAAGGCCATTTATTTGTTTAAAGTTAAAATATGTTTCCTCCCCCCTGTTGATAGTGTTATACTTGCTATAGGATTGCTGTTTCGATACATTATTGTTGTGAAAGTGATAAAATTCCTAGGGTAGGAATAATCTCTGTATTAATAGCATCTTAACCTGCAATTGCTTGAAAGTTATAATATCAACAGAGATTTGGTTATCTTGAAGTTATTGTTTTTCTATATTTATTCTTATAGTGAGTGTTCTTAATATTCAACTTTGTTACATATCACTTTTCTGTACACATGATGCATAGTTCCAAAGAACAATCAATCACTATTGTTACCCAAAATGTTAAGGGATTTAATTCCCCTCAGAAAAGAAGAGCAGCCCTCCTAGACCTGACAGCTAAGAAAGCAGATATTCTGCTATTACAAGAGACCCATTTTAGACCACAGAAAGAGCCCAGATATTTTTCACCAACATATCCAACGCACTTTCATAGCTCCTTAATTCTAGAAGGAATGGGGTGAGTATTTTATTTAAGAAGGGAATCCCATTTCATGAAACAGGAATGGATAGAGATAAAGATGGTAGATATTTGGCAGTCCAAGGCTTGTTATACGGGAGTTTGGTTACCATAATAAACATATATGCTCCCTCTCCTCCACAGACACTTTTTTTCAAGAACCTCCATAAGAGGATACTGGATTTTGCCAAAGGAATGATCATTTTGGGAGGTGACTTTAATTTACCTCTTAACCCAGTAGTAGACACGTCCTCATCCTCATCCCACATATCACACAAAACCCTCAAACTCGTATGGAAAAGCCTAGCAGATCTACACCTACACGATACATGGCGATATCTACACCCCAATAAGAGGGACTATTCTTTTTTCTCAAACCCCAATAGGTCATACTCTCGACTCGACTATCTCCTCACAGACCAATCAGGGCTACAATACATTACTAAATCCTCAATATCGCATACAGCGTGGTCAGATCACTCTGCAGTGACCTTGACCCTGAACTGGCCAACCAAACCAAACTCCCCTTTTCTCTGGAGACTGGACGAGACTTTGTTAACTGATCCTATAGTGGTACAGTTATTGACTAAATTGCTGACCGAATTCTTTATTATCAATAAGACATCAGACGTTAGCCAGGCTTCCATTTGGGAAGCACATAAATGTTTTTTTAGAGGCCATCTAATTAAGTGGAAATCCCAAAAAATCAAACAGAGGAAAGAAAAATATAACTTATTAACTGATGCCCTCTCTAAGTTGGAACATCTACATAAATTACATCCTAAAGATGATAAACTCTGGTGACAACTTTTAAACACTAGGGCGTCCTTGCAGGACCTCCTAAATCAAAAAGCACAACACATAAATTTAAATTTAAATAGGAAGTTCTACCTAGAGAGTAATAAACCAGGTAAATTGCTAGCTAGGGCTCTTAAAAAGAAAACGCTTGCTGCGTATATACAGAAACTGAAATTCCCCAATGGGGAGGTGGCTTGTTCTACTGACAGCATTGCCAATACCCTGACCACTTACTATACAAAACTGTACAATCTGCCCAGTAACTCCTCTGATAGCAATTTCAGGGAACAGTGTAAAAATTATATTCGGGAAGCAAAACTTCCAACTATCTCTCAGGAAATGAAAGAACAATTACACTTACCAGTGACTAGAGAGGAGGTAACAGAAGCTATTAAACAACTAAAAAATGGGAAAAGCCCTGGCCCAGACGGCTTTACGGCGAAATACTATAAAATATTCGGGAATATATTAACCCCCCAACTCCTAACACTCTTTGCACACATAGATAGAGGCCAAACATTCCCCTCCACCATGTTAGAGGCACTAATTACAGTTCTCCCTAAACAAGGCAAAAACCCAGAAGACCCTTCAAGCTATCGCCCAATATCTCTTTTAAATTTGGATATCAAGCTTTATGCAAAAATTTTAGCCACAAGATTGAATAAATATTTACCACAATTAATACACTTAAACCAAACGGGATTCATACCAGGGAGGGAAACACGGGATAATACCAATAAAGTCATACAATTGATGGAATATACTAAACACACCAACACTGAGGCCATAATTATGGCCATAGACACAGAAAAGGCCTTTGATAGGCTAGACTGGCACTTTTTGAGAGACACGTTACATGTGTTTGGCTTTAGTCAGCTTTATATCCAGCGTATATTTGCACTTTACTCCTGCCCCTCAGCAACCATCAAATTTAACAACACGATTTCCCCTAAAATTTTTTATTAATAATGGCACGAGACAAGGATGCCCCCTTTCACCCTTGTTATTTGCCTTGGCAATAGAAGTACTGGCTGCCCATGTTCGACTGAACCCCCTGATAGAAGGCATACATGTTAATAAAAAACAATATAAAATATCGTTATATGCAGACGATGTACTGTTTACTATCACCTCCCCCTCTAAATCGATCCCTATAATTATGCAAGCATTGGGACAATATGGCCTATACTCCAATTTCTCTATCAATCAGTCTAAATCTGAAATTCTGGGATCAGGAATAGATCAACAGACCCTAAAGGATTTACATAATAAATACACTTTAACTATTCAAACAAACTCCATCAAATATTTGGGTACTCATTTATCTTTTGACCGTAATATCCTCTTAAAGCATAACTACGATAGACTATTATCAGAGACAAACAATGAATTAACTAGATGGAGGCACAAGTCACTTTCATGGTTGGGAAGGATTTCAGCAATAAAAATGACCGTTCTCCCTAGGATATTATATATCATTAACACGTTACCAATTCCCCTATCTCAAATCTATATCAAAAACCTACAAAAGGCACTAAATAACTATATATGGGCTGGGAAACACCCAAGAGTGGCGAAATCGACGATGTACCGCTCAAAAGATAAAGGAGGTCTAGGAGTACCATGCTTGGCTAAATATAGAACGGCAGTGATTTTACACAGAATTAAAGATTGGAGCTGTAGTGCCCAGCTGAAAAAATGGGTTCAGTTGGAACATGAGCTTTTAAATAAACCCCAATTGGGAGCATTATGTTGGTTACCCAGAAATCTTTGGCCCAAAACGAAAAACTCATACCCTATAATAGACTTAGTATTCCAGACATGGTTAGAAACGATCAAGCTTAAGGAACAAATCACTACACTACCCTCCCCACTCACCTCAGTCATATTAGATCAAAAATTGCCCTTTAGAGACAGAATTAAAAACTTGACAATATACTTCCTGATCACAAATGAAAACTCCTTAAAAGACAGAACTGATATACTTGAATACGGTCAAGGAATATTTTCAGAATGGTTTAATTACTCACAGCTACATCACATCCTTTCCACACATCCTCAAAAGAAAAATTTAACTAGACAACGCACGGCTTTTGAAACATTATGCGCGGACCTATCCCACACCAAAGGGTCCCTCTCCCTGATTTATAAAATGTTAAATTCACACACACCCAACCAACTGCCCCATTATGCTGAAAGTTGGGGAAAAGACCTGTTAAATCCCCCTTCTATCAAAGATTGGGAAGTAATATTCCAGAAAACAGCTAGGGCTTCTATCTCATCTAACATCTTGGAAACAAACTACAAGCTACTTATGAGATGGTACTTAACCCCGCAAAGACTGGGGTCCATATATCCCAAGACTTCAGACAGATGCTGGAGGGGCTGTGGAGAGAGAGGAAGCTTAATACATATATGGTGGTCATGCCCGCTACTAGCTACATTTTGGACACAGGTGTCAAAACGAATTAACAAGATACTGGCCATAGAAATAACACATGACCCAGCTGTGATACTGCTACATAAACCCATTCCCAAGCTTACCAAAACACAACAGGAGACACTACTAATACTACTGAACAGTGCTAAACAGATAATTCCCAGACATTGGAAATCCAAAGAAATCCCTTCAATAGCCGAGTGGGATAGACAAATCAGATCCACATTTTTACTAGAAAAATTGCATTATCAGATAAGAGACCAATTGGATCAGTATTATAGTCTGGCAGACATGTTAGGAATAGAAATATAGGCAGCAAGACAGGTGCAACAGTGGGGGAACAACATTACCACACATAGCTGAGGGACGCGCTACTTTGTTACTCTGACCCATATGACGAATGGACACAAAGTACAACGAGCACAAACTGCATAGAACACTCACTAACTTAAACTCTTTCTTCTAATTCTTTCTCTTAATTCTTTCTTGTAACTTTTTATACCTTTATGTTTATTGACTATGTTTATTTTATTTACGGTTAAGTGTATTAACCTTGTTCTTAGTACTATTGCTGTTTAAAGTAGAGATACAGAAAATGATTCACATACAGCATTAAGCCAGAGGAACAACATTGACTCAGTCTTTTTCTTATAGTTTCTGGCGATAACATCAATGTAAAGTTGTAACTGGACATTATGGTTTTTATTTTGTGAATCATGAAATATGTATCGTTGAGCAGATTGATATTTATATTCTTCTCTCTACATTATTGTACTTGTTTAACTTTCAATAAAATATTTAAAAAAAAAAAAAAAAAAAAAAGTTACGTTTTACACGTCTCAAACCAGATATGTACACCAATACATTTTCCTTTCTGTGACCTGTTGTGTAATTATTATAATATAGGTTGTTGAGTGCTATAAGAGTACACTCTTTCTCAGTCTTGTACTGAATCCCCCTTGCGTATTTGTAACTTAGGTTAGGATTTATTTTACAGGTAATTTTGTAATTATTTCAACTACGTAGCTATTAAATAGTTATTAACTATTTAATAGCTATTGTACCTAGTTAAAATAAATACAAAGTTGCCTGTAAAATAAAAATAAATCCTAAAATAGCTACAATGTAATTATTAATTATATTGTAGCTATCTAAGGCCTAGATTTGGAGTTTGGCGTTAGCCATGAAAACCAGCGTTAGAGGCCCCTAACGCTGGTTTCTTACGGACTCTGGTATTTAGAGTTCAGTTACCGACACTCAAAAATTACCCAATGCTCAAATTTCTACCGACACCTCAGACCCAGTAGTAAACATATACCGACAAAATAAACATTCACGAATCACAAAACAAATATTACACAAAGTACACTTACACTCATACAAACACTACACTATGTTTATTTTTAAGATTTAATCATTTTTCATCAAAATACAAATGATCAAAGTTGCGAGATCTCAGGTGTTAGAAAAAAAAATACACAAATCCATTTTCCCATTGACTTACATTGACACACGGGAAAAGACCCTCATATACCTACATCTAACTAATAAGCTTATCACAAATATATACTCATCGATGCATACAAACAATATACACCACATGACATACAAAAAATATTTATTTATTACAAAAAGAACACGATTTAGTTACTTTTTCATACAAGCTCATGACGTCACTCACTTTACGAGGAAAACCAGTCTTAGAAAAAAAAATTAACAAATTTTAGAGCCTCCATTGACTTCTATTGGGAAGACGTGCTCGTGCACACGAAACCCACATTTCCCTAACGCACGCAAATAGCGTAGACCGAAAAACTCCAAATACCAGCGCTAGAAAATACATACTTTTATGCGTTAGACCCAGCTATGATAAATAGATCAAGAAATGACTATTTCCCTATGGTGGATTTATGGATTTTACTTATTGAATATTCACAACACCATTAAATTGTTTCAGACTTTTATATTACATCAACTACAAATCAACATCACTAGTAACAAACTTTTTGTTATCAAAATATTACATTTAAACGGACACAAAAATAATGTAAACTTTTCAGGATTCACAAACACTACACAATGGGAAACAATTCTCATTTACCTTTATTATTGCATTTCAGTTATTCAACTCATATGCTTGCAGCAACAGCATATCTACATAGGCTTAACACATGATCAGTCATGGATGCACATACATTACTTTTAACATTCACTCATACATGTGCATTCAAATGATGGGGGAAAAACACATTATATTCTCTCTAGGAATCACAAAACAGAACATATGGATTTTACTGTACTTTTAACATCATGATTCCATCACCAGAAACCATTAGGAATTACGTACAACAAGAACATCATTACACCAGATTACAGATGTCACTTTATGGGAAGGAACAACAATGCCAGACCGCTATATAGAAGTCAGCATATGTGGGACACAATCACAATATATACGTACATGTACATAACACGCATCACCCATCACGTAACCACAAAGCACACATTTAGATTTTATTCAGCACACAATAACAATGTAGCACAATACAACAACACAATGAGGATTTCAGAACTACATAGACAGGTTAATAATATCATGACGTCATTAGAAGATTCAACCATACACATCACAGATTCACGACTGTACCGCCCCTTTCGGAACTTTAACACTCAATACTACAATACAACATATACGTAAAGAACAGTTTGGAACAGCATTATTAGGGAGATTTGAATGGGACAATTAATAAATATTGTCAGATCGCAAATCACTTATATATATAATACTACAGATGACAGCCGGAAGTTATTCAGCATTAGTGCGATTTGAAAGGGACGCATACAATATTGACAGCTCGGCAATCACTTATATATATAATACTACAAATGACAGCCGGAAGTTCTTCAGTATTAGTGCGATTTGAAAGGGACGCATACAATATTGACAGCTCGGCAATCACTTATATATACAATACTACAGATGACAGCTGGAAGTTATTCAGTATTAGTGCGATTTGAAAGGGACGCATACAATATTGACAGCTCGGCAATCACTTATATATACAATACTACAGATGACAGCCGGAAGTTATTCAGTATTAGTGCCATTTGAATGGGACGCATACAATATTGACTGCTCGGCAATCACTTATATATACAATACTACAGATGGCAGACGGGAAGTTCTGAATTCTTATTGCGATTTTAAAGGGACGCATACAATATTGACAGCTCTGCAATCACTTATATATACAATACTACAGATGGCAGACGGGAAGTTCGGAATTATTATTGCGATTTTAAAGGGACGCATACAATATTGACAGCTCGGCAATCACTTATATATACAATACTACAGATGGCAGACGGGAAGTTCGGAATTATTATTGCGATTTTAAAGGGACGCATACAATATTCACATCTCGGCAATCACTCATATATATACAATACTACAGATGGCAGATGTTACTTTATCGTTTACAAACAATATTGCAGCAACATTGATCGATCACATTCGATGCAAATTATACACAACTATGCACTTTCATTCATGTTAGCCTGGACGTGTGCTTGTTACTATAAGATCGCGTTTCATAAATATTGATTACGCATATGATCAAACATTACAAACATGCACTGTATGTGTGATATTTGACACTTTCACATTGAGATTCATTGTTGGAAAACAACATTTCAGCAAACAACCAAAAAACGCCCACTGTGAAAGCATTCGCGCCGCTCACATACAAACAAGTGAATACAATTAGCAATCATTACAAACTCACTACCATTGGACTAATTGTACTATAAATCCCCCAAACAACATGGCCAATGCATCACTTGTGATCCACATCAGATCAAGTGCATACCTTGTTACGCTGTTTTGAAAGATGGATGACGATGACATGGTAGATGCTGCTGGTGCTGCTATTGGCGAACTAGCTGTTGGTCGAATCAGGCAGCCTCGGCGGCTCAGACTGAGACGAAGGGGTCGTCTGGTTCGAGGTCCTCCTGTCTACAGGGTGAGACCCACCGTGGAAAACATGAGTGACTTTGAGGTTTATGATAAGTATCGGCTCAATCGCGAACAGCTCATTGGCCTTTACGATCTTCTTAAACCTCATTTGGAGCCACGTATAAGAATAAGGACTGCTGTTCCCGCCATGAGTAAGATGCTAAGCTGTCTATACGTCCTGGCCTCCGGGAGTTTTCAATCCGGAGAACTGTACATGCATGGCCTGGCTCAAGGTACATTCTCTGTGGTGTTTGATAACTTTCTGGACGCCATGGTACGTATCAGTAAGCAATACATAGGATTCCCACAGAATGATGGTGATTGGAGGCGCCTGAAGCGGGAATTCTTTGATATTGCTGAATTGCCCAATGTCTTGGGAGCCATAGATTGTACCCACATTGCGCTGCGTGCTCCAATTGATGACTTGCCCTTCAGAAATCGCAAACATTTTCATAGCCTCAACGTGCAGTATGTTTGTGACGCACAGATGAGGATTATGCATGTGTGTGCGAATTTTGGAGGGGCTAGTCATGATGCCCGCATCCTCTCTCTGTCGTCCCTGTGGAGACCGTTTGAGGAAAGACAAATGCCCCCTGGTTATCTCGTTGGTGAGTATTTGTGCACAACATAGTTAATTAGTTTGACAATTGCCACTGTAGTTTTAAAATGTTAGCGTAATGTTCAGCTATAGGATGCAATTTAACCATTTATTTTTTTCCCTGCTAATGTCTAGTTTTAGTTCAATGCAGATATGTAGCATGTCTTACCTTAAATGCTCAGATAGAGAATGCAATGTAACCATGTAGTTTGCATTTTACACAAGGTTTGGTTTAGGAGAAATACGCATATGTAGAATGTCTTAGCTGAAATGGCAAGATATTAGCTAATGCAATTTAACCATGTCATTGTCTCTTTCCGCTAATGTCTTTTAGTTCAATGCAGATATGTAGCATGTCTTACCTTAAATGCTCAGATAGAGAATGCAATGCAACCATGTAGTTTGCATTTTACACAAGGTTTGGTTTAGGAGAAATATGCATATGTAGCATGTCTTAGCTGAAATGGGAAGATATTAGCGATGCAATTTAACCATGTCATTGTCTCTTTCCGCTAATGTCTACTTTTAGTTCAATGCAGATATGTAGCATGTCTTACCTTAAATGCTCAAATAGAGAATGCAATGTAACCATGTAGTTTGCATTTTACACAAGGTTTGGTTTAGGAGAAATATGCATATGTAGCATGTCTTAGTTGAAATGGGAAGATATTAGCAAATGCAATTTAACCATGTCATTGTCTCTTTCCGCTAATGTCTTTTAGTTCAATGCAGATATGTAGCATGTCTTACCTTAAATGCTCAGATAGAGAATGCAATGTAACCATGTAGTTTGCATTTTACACAAGGTTTGGTTTAGGAGAAATATGCATATGTAGCATGTCTTAGCTGAAATGGGAAGATATTAGCGAATGCAATTTAACCATGTCATTGTCTCTTTCCGCTAATGTCTTTTAGTTCAATGCAGATATGTAGCATGTCTTACCTTAAATGCTCAGATAGAGAATGCAATGTAACCATGTAGTTTGCATTTTACACAAGGTTTGATTTAGGAGAAATACGCATATGTAGCATGTCTTAGATGAAATGGGAAGATAGAGAATAATATTGAACTAGATTATTTTTTTTTTAAATAAACATTTGTTAGTGGATTATCATGTACAAAACTTTTTATTGGACTCCAAATACTATTTTGAGGATTCTGTTTGAATTATGTTCTGTTCATAATTTATAGGTGATTCTGGGTACATGAGCCGGCCTTGGCTCATTACCCCCTTGCGTAGCCCGACTGATGTGTCTGAGGAGCGCTACAATAGGGCTCATAAGACAACCAGGGCGGTGGTTGAACGGATGTTCGGGCTCCTGAAGATGAGGTTCAGGTGCCTGGACAGGTCGGGAGGAGCCCTCCAGTACAACCCAAAGAAGGTGGCTAAGATCGTTGTAGCCTGTAGCGTCCTGCATAATATTGCACAGCGGGCTGGGATGCTGCAGGGCGTCCCGGCGCACCGAAACCTCCTCAGAGATGAGGAGGATGATCCTGTTCTAGAGGGGCCATTCCGGGACGAGGGGCTCAATGTCAGAGCAGACATCATCAACCGCCACTTTAGACGGTAAATAATAGAAGTTAGACTGGAGTATTGTCAATAGATGTGAACTCTAGGGAAATGACAAGTAGAGAATTGTGCAAACATGTTAGGATTGTTCATCAAATGCTAAAAATGTGTTTCATTTATTAATATAGGTGATGCTCTGGGCATTGGGTCCTGTAGCGAGTCTTTGCCACCTGGTTTTTAAAGAGGACATCAGATGGTAAGTATAAATGTATGGACTGTTGCTGGCATGAATTGTACACAAATACATCATATGGCATACATTTTCTAAACTAGTATTTAGTTTACACATTACTTAAAATGTAAATACTCAGAAAGGGATAATCTAGCATAACTATCCTCTAGCATGACTATGGTTCAATGTCACACATTAGAGGTTCGTCCTGCTCAATATGACTCATCTTCACACTTGATAGAACATAACACAAGATGCTACACACGCTTAGTAAGCTAGTGACAGAAATTTATTCTGAAATGGGGGGTGGGAGAGGGGTACAGAACTGATTCACACACTTGTAGTAATTTTTATTAAACTTTTTCTGCCATTAGGGAGCTGACTTAATCTAAAGACTGAAAGGGAAGAATTAGAAGCCTGACAGTGAAGATTGCCCAGACTGACAGTGGAAAAAGCCAAGATTGAAATTGAAGTATACCAATGGGATCATGTCTGGCATTATCTTTCCAATCTGCTGACCTTGAAAACCATACAAAGACATGTTCAGATGGTAAGTGCCAACTATTTGATAGAATAAGGCTGTGGAGGCATCCTATTGGAGACACTTAGATTATTTTCTAATTTTTAGATGGTATTTCACAGTCCTCTATTTTGGAAATGATGAATAACACACCTATTGAAGATCAACAGTTTACCTCTGAATTGACTTTCAAAGACCATGCATTATCCAGGTTGGTGTACCAATGCATGCTAGTTAAGAATCACAGGAAGAATGTTGAATATTGGTAGCTTACATACATTAGTCATACTTATTTCATAATTAGATATTTAGGGATCACAATCAGAAAAAGGAATACATATTATAGTTGATATAGAGGTATTTGAATGGACATGAAATATTACATTTATGTTCAGCATACATATATATTATTGAAATGTGATATACATTATTATGTAGAATTAGAAATTCAGATATTTAAATTTATTTTTTATTACACAATAGAATGGTGTATGTTTTTTTTTTTAAATTTAATTAATAAATATCTTGATAAAATGTTGAACAAAGTTAGAGCATAGACACAAGATGATTGTAAATGTATTTTATGAATATTTGACAACGTGTGTATTAACTTTGTTAAAAAATTTTTTTTTTATTTCAGATTGTCATCTGATGACTTCCCGGAATATTTTTTTGTTTTTGTTTCAGAAACTTTTAATTTTTTAAATGGTAATAATAAACATTTTAGTATTAAATACACTCTTTTGAACAGATTATAATAAATATCCAGATAATCTGTCAATAAAAAACCATTTGACTCCCATGACTGGTAGTTGGCTATTTGACAAGCACATGCATAATATCAAATAATGCATTAATTTTAGAAAATCCACTGATTCAGAGAATATTACATTAAATTATCTTTTTTAAATTAATTGGGGAGTGAGATCCATCAATGCTTTTCTTTTGAAATTCTTAGATGTTAAAATAATTTCGGATATGTAGTCAAAATTTGACATAATTTGACATAAATTATTTGTTTTCACTTTTAAGAAGGGGAAGTGGTTCAATTACATTAAAGTGACAGTGTTGTTGAATGTAAAATTAATTTTATAAGATCTTGTATCTTCCTTAGGTATCTCAAAACATTTTCTAAATTCTTTTAATTTTTACATTTAGAAATGTTAGGTCATTTAACTTGATATTTTTCACAAGCTAGTTATTGGATGTCAGGTTAATCGATTTAATTTTCTAGTGGAGTCATTTAACTATAGTTATTAATATTATGTAGTTTTTAAAATCTTACCTCTTGGGTTAGACATCACATATCTATATATAATTTTCATTCCCCTTTAGTTTATTTTGACAATGTTAAATCAACATTCCAAATGTTTTGGTCCTTAAAGGGACATTCACAAAGTATATTGTGTATTGATTTTTCAATAATTCATTAAAGAATTTAAACATATTTAGAAAGTACTATAGAATTACATTCAGTCTTTAAATATACTTTTAAAAAGATACATCAATGCACATATCTTAGTCAATTACATAAGGCATCTATGTGCAAACAACAATCAGCATCAAAATAGCCTATGTAGATATGTATTTAATCCAAGAATATATAATTACAATCTAATGATTGAATACCAAAACATATTAAGTTGTTCAAATATTATAATCTTATCCAAAATGCATACATAACATATAGCTTAATGTCCCTCTAAGCTGAAGACTCCGAAATACCTCCTTTACAATATATATTTCAGTCAGTGTGTAAAACAATCCAGAAGTTAATCTAAATTTGCTTTACTCATATGTTATACTAATTTAGCAAAAGGAAGGTGCTTAGGTTTCTGGTTTTTCAAGCATTATTGTGAAATGTTTCTTTAAAGGGACATGAACTCAAAATATACTTAAAGGGAGACAGTTAAAAAATTAATGATTTATACATTCTGAATGAGTATTCTATTTTAAGCAACTTTAAAAATTGTCTCATATTATGAATGCTCCTTGTGATGTTGCTATCATTACTTTAAAAATAAGGCATTCAATAGATAATTTATTTGCTTCAGTACTCTGGACAGAACTTGGTTTTTTTGGTTGGATTAATTTATCCAACAATCATCAAGGACAACCCAGGTTTTTGGAAACAATTGTCCGTAATCTAAAATATCATTATTGATTTGCAAAGAAAGATAACAAGATAATTCTTAACATTTGAGAATCGGATTAAATTATAAAGTTGTTTAACATTTCATGCTCAATCTGAATCACGAACGCTAAATTTGTTTGGACAGTGTCCCTTTAAGAGATTTAAAGAGTGTATTTACTTCTCTTCTTATCTTGACATACTTTGCTTGAAAAGCATATCGAGATAGGCTCAGTAGATGAAGATTGGTGGATGCACAGAGATGCCTTATGTGATTGGCTCAACCATGTGCATTTAAATTTCTTCTGTTGAGGATATCTAAATACTAAGATAAATTGAGTTACATTTTAAAGTCTAAACAATTTTCTATCTCTACAGATCATTTAAGACAATTGTTTGTTTGTAATGTCTATTTAAAAATAAAGACGCCATTGCACAATAACATATATGAGCACTTCAGACAAATACAAGCTTGAGGTTTATTTACTAATAACAAACAAACCTGTAGTTTAACATTTATAAACAGATTATCCAAGTTACTGACATTATAACCTGAATTTGAACATTCAGAAATATTGCGTGGGAAACGCATCTTGAAACACCAGATTAGCATCTTTAAACATTAGAGTCTAATGTCACGCAATAGCACACAATCAATGTGCATTATAAATACATTTAATAGAGCAATATCAATACTTCACAATAAGTCAAGAAATGGATTTTATGAACAATAAAGACATACAATATTAAATGTGTATTTGTATTAAAGAAACAGACCGTTATTAAACCGAGAAATGTCTACAACATTTAATAATGTGACAGTATTAGATTTTAAAGAGAATTTAATCATTAATATTTAACGGATCACGGATATTAAATCTGCGTCACACATATCCGCATGACAGGCCCATGAGTTACAAATAAGTCTACATGAAAAATGAAGTTACAGCACCACCAGGAGGTATGTGTATGGTAGTTGCTAAGATATGAAACATTAAGGAACGGCCAATCAGAGTTCATCACACAAACACAACTTGAGTCAGGATGGTCTCACAGACATTCTAACAATATTTCAAACTTTTATCCAATCAGATGTACAGATAACTTGTCCCATGGTGCATCTCATGTTTACTTCACCATATAAAAGTCCATTACACGTTGCCATCTTTGTCAGTTCTCTAATGCCTGCAGGCAATATATATTATTATTATTATAATACAACCCAGCAGGCATGAAACCTCCCAGGTTCACCAAGCAGGAGAGCGCTGCACTGGTCCACGCCGTCAAGGACTTTTATCCCCAGCTGTTTGGGAACAAGAGGAGGTTGACAGATGCGCCTGTTAAGAAGGCCCTCTGGGAGTCTATCACCAATGCGGTTAAATTGGTGTGTGACGTCCAGAGGAGCCAGGATCAAATCATGAGGAGATTCGGAGATATGAGGTTGCGCTTAACAAAAAAAGTCAACCTCATAAGGGACTGGGTACAAGCCCGTAAAAGAGGGGGCCAAAGAAAGGCCCCGCGGAAACTATACCTACTCCCTTATGAGGTGACTTTATGCGAGCTCCTCATTCTCCGGGTCCCCAAAAGATTTAGATCCTTGCCATCCTCTGCCTCCTCTTCTTCCCTCCCAGCTGCGGGATCTGAAAGTCCTGACGCGGGGGCCAGGGCAGCTGCTTCTCCGTCCGGTGGCCTGGGAGGAGATGATGGAGAATCTGAACCAGGTAACTATCCAACTTCATATAATATCTTAATATTTGATTTATTTTTAAAAAATGTGTATATAGTCAGATACTAAACCTATACAGATCTCACAACATACACTACATATGATGTTTAGATATCTGATTTTAGATTAGTGACACATGAAATAGGAATTATGTTTCTTGCGCTCTACAGAATATGCGTCACAGAGCGAAAATGGAATTGCGCATACACGTTAACATGGGTTAGCTGTAAGTGGCATTGCTTTATACATGTTGGTCAAATGACGGATGCGTAATTCCGCTTGGAATCATTGCGCAATGATCGCGAAAATGGAATTGCGCATACACGTTAACATGGGTTTGCTGTAAGTGGCATTGCTTTATACATGTTGGTCTAATGACGGATGCGTAATTCCGCTTGGAATCATTGCGCAATGATCGCGAAAATGGAATTGCGCATACACAGTAACATGGGTTTGCTGTAAGTGGCATTGCTTTATACATGTTGGTCAAATGACGGATGCGTAATTCCGCTTGGAATCATTGCGCAATGATCGCGAAAATGGAATTGCGCATACACGTTAACATGGGTTTGCTGTAAGTGGCATTGCTTTATACATGTTGGTCAAATGACGGATGCGTAATTCCGCTTGGAATCATTGCGCAATGATCGCGAAAATGGAATCGCGCATACACGTTAACATGGGTTTGCTGTAAGTGGCATTGCTTTATACATGTTGGTCAAATGACGGATGCGTAATTCCACTTGGAATCATTGCGCAATGATCGCGAAAATGGAATTGCGCATACACGTTAACATGGGTTTGCTGTAAGTGGCATTGCTTTACACATGTTGGTCAAAATGAAATGTGAATTATTATATATGTGAAGAATACAGTATTCTTATTTTCAATATTATACATAATAAAAAAAGAAGAATCTAAATAAATTATAACATATGCCCATCAATTGATGAGAATGAAATAACACAAAAAAATAATTTAAGCTACAGTAAACAACACAACTGATTGAAAATAAGAGTACAGGATATATTTATCATGAATAGAATTGAGGAAACAATTAACTCATGGGACTACCAAAGGATTAATAGTTTTTAATTGATTTGCTAATAATGTAAAGATTTTAAACATGGCATGATTTGTATTAATGATATCCAATCCTCATTTAATATATTACAGATCTGGATGTTGGTGCTGGATCCTCAAGGCAGGGCTTGTCACAGTATGGTATGTCTCATTTTAATTGACATTTGTCTTAGAAACATGGACAGAACATTACATACTAAATCCACATTGTTCAATATTTATATGTATCTTCAAAATGGATTTTAAAACTTTTTGCAAATAAGAATAAATAAAACCAAAAAATAGGATTACATTGTAAGACTACTCTGATTTTGTTTGGAATTTAAGATATCCCATCTATTCTGGATGTCTTAATTTTAATGTAAGATTCTTTGAATGTCCAATTTATATTCTTCCCTTGTGTATTGCTTAATCTTATTTGTATACATTTTTAAAAAATACACACAATTTTGCATATGTTTAGATTTTAAAAATATAGATTCCATTTTTGAAATTGAGCACGTCATTTAAGGGACATGCCAACTAAATTTTACATAGAATTATTTTTAAACGTGATTTTATTGTTTTGTTTAAACATTTTATGAGCTACATTGGTTCAGTCTATTGTTTTAGTTCTTAAAAAAATTAATGGATTTTGGTTTAGGTTAAACAATGCATTACTGGTATTATCCGGCTGTTTTTCTATGCATAAATTGGCATATTTACAAAAGTTAAAATCATGTGTTCAGATAACAGTAGTACATAGTTTAAAAAAGTATACAATTACACATTTAGAGCTTCATGTCCCTTTAATAGATGAAAATTAAATAATTCTTAGGATATCCTTAAATAACATATTAGATTGGAATTGCATGCTCAATCCCATTCATTACATCAACATATGGAGTAGAGAATCCATTAACACCAACATTGTCAAATCAATATAATTTTATATTAAAGGGATACTGAGCTAAAATTATTAATGTTGTCATTCAGATAGAGCATGCAATATTAATCAACATTTAAATATAATACTATAATCATATGTGAAATATTCTATTGCTAAATGTATTTTAAAATCAAGAATGTACGTTTATCTGCAGCTCAATTTTGGTTGACCAACCTGGGTTTTGATTGATGATTGGTGGATACCTTCAACAAACAATATTTATTGAATCCAATATTGCTTATCTGCCTTTAAGATTAAAATGTAGCAACATTCAAATTATAATAGGAGTCAATGTTAAATCATTTGGAACAGTTTGAACAGTGAAATCAATGATTGAAATAAATCATGTCAGTGTCCCTTTGATAAACAATAGATTCATTCATCTTTACATTCTTTGGATTAGACAATATTGATATATAATTCACATATTCACTGTTGGAGTTACTTTATAGATATCAGCATACTCTAACAGCACCATGATTACATATTTGTACTAATCAATTTGGTTTTGTATTGTGATAAATATGTGTTGTGTCCTAAACAAGATTACTGTACATTGCACAAATGGCTCGATGTGCCACATGTCTTTGTTTATATTTGTCAACAGCTGTTATTCAAAATGTGATTTGTGTGTATTCTTTTAAGAACATTGATCAATGGGTATATTTAGATATGCAATAGCATCGTATGAGATGAGTTTGATGTCTAATATAGTCAGAAATTAAACATATGTTCAATACATCATTTTTAACAGAATCCCCTTGATTCAATCAAGCATTTTTTTGTTTAATGACTGCTCTATTCTTCACATTTTCAAGTTGATTATTCTTAAAATTCGCTACAGATGTGATTTAGTGCTATCCCAAATGTGTTCACTAATATATATCTATATCATTCATAGAGAGAGTTGGTGTGGGGAGCCCAGAGGAATCCAGCACTGACACAGAGCCGCCTTTGCGGTCTCCTGGTAAGTCCATTGACTCATTTATATGTCATTGAAGGTGTATTGGTAATCAATATTATGAGCATGATTCTGATGAAGCATAACATTTGAAACAAACATATAATTTACTCCTCTGATTATATATTAATTTTCTTGGAATATTGAAAGATTAATAATTAAAACTTTCTTAGTCTACACCTTTGTTATTCAGAAGATGTATAGCATATGTTTGTTTCCATGTTCATTTTTGACAACAGTCATCAAGTGATACACACATGAGAAATCTTAAATGTTCTATGTACTATGCTTTTATGATTTTAAAATTAATACAAACAATACATCGAAAATCTGAATCATTGAGAATAACAAATCTAATGTCATTTGTATGCTCCATCAAAATGATGTAAATCATAACTTTGGGTGTGTATATCTTTAATGCAACATTGATGTGTGTCTTTGATCAACAGTAACATATGTTATAATATCTGATCTTAACGTGTACACAACATGTTATGTTTTACAGAGATTTATTTAACATGTGTGACGGAGGAGGAAGAGGCTGCCTTGAAGTATGATGGTATGTGAAATATATCTATCATGTTTCCAACATGTTGCTTTATTGGAAATCATTTTATTGAAGACATTCAAAGTCTACAGCTTTTGCACTTTAAAAAGGAATATTATTTGTCTGTTCAAATACACTACTGCCCCCTTTCTATATCAGGCAGCATGAAAATATGCTTGGATGTTTTTTTTAAAATTTATAATTCATGCCATCATTATGTCACATGCATATTCCAGGCCAAAACACAATAATAATGTTATAATTGTACAGACAGTCATTGATATTCATCTGAGTGCCTATATGCATACCATATGCTCATTTCATAATTGTTTAGAAATTCAAACACACTTCTAAGTATATTGAAAACATAATCAATTTGAAATGCATTGATTTGATTTCATGATGTATGAGATGTTAATATATTTGGATTATTTTTTTCAGATGGATCCTCCACCTTTGGTCATCTGGTTTCCGCCCCTGCCCAGTCCCCTGCCCAGTCACAGACTCCTGCCCAGGCCCAGACCCCTGCCCAGGCACAGACTCCTGCCCAGGCACAGACCCCTGCCCAGGCCCAGACCCCTGCCGGCCCTTCCCATTTGTCATTTCCTGTCCCTGCCAAAAAACGCCCCTTCCCTGTCCCTCCCAAAACAAGCCCCTTCACTCCCCTTCGCCGCTCTCCCCGTATTATGGCCCGTACAGCTGCCCAGACCCCAACTCACCACTCCCCAGCTGTATGGCCTACCCCGGAGCAGCAGCTCATCCCTCCCCAACCCAATCCCATCCCTCCCCCCTGTCTCAACCTTCATTGTCCTTGGTGTCGGATTGTCCTTCCCAGGCACAGCTGTAAGTATCATTCAAAATCCACATTATAAGATACTTAAAGGTACACTGAAGGCAAATTGTTTCTATTGTGATTCAAATAGAGCATGCAATGTTAATCAAATTTATAATTTACTACTCTTATGAATTATTCTTCATTCTCTTGCTATCTTTATTGAAACAAAGAAATGCCTAGAATTATTTTTAAATAGAAAATAATTGTGGACATAATTTCTTTATTGTTGGATGAATGTATCCATCAACCAGCAGGGACAACCAAAGTTGATAAACAAATATGGCCTGCCCTATAAACCTACATTCTTGCATTCAAAATCTAGCTAGAGAATTCTAACATTTAAAGAATATGTGTAATTTTTTCATATTTGTAATGTCATGCTCTATCTGAATCAGTCAATTAAATATTTAGGTTCAGTGTCCCTTTAATTTGATATCACTACATATACCTATCAGCACTACTTGGATCCAACAATTTATGTACAAATGTTGATACATTATCTCTTGTCTAACCCAGTGGGAATGTAATTTCTTCAGGTTGCTATGTTTACACAGCTTGTCCTCAATGCCAAAATGTTTAAGGATAGGTGTGCCTACCACAGTATAATTAAAATATTTAAATTGCTAATGTAAGTACAATGTAAATCCTTTAACAAGATTTGATACACTCAAACTGTATAAGTGGATCATCGAAAACCAATTAAAGGGGACAACATGTTTGAGTAAACTGTCCCTTTAATGATTTCGGTCTGTCTGAATAACATATTTAATGTGTAAAGAATCAATTTAAACAAATTGATGTAAAGAATAATTTGTCTTTATGATGACAATGTATCTTTGCTTATTTTTTCGTCTATTGTGTAATTATCCTTAATATTTGATTTATTTTTTATTTTAGGCTGTGACTCAGCATGGCTCATGCTAGAAGGTATAGCACGAGTAGAGCAGGCCGTGTTGAGGAACGCAGCTGTCCTGAGAGGGATGAACGACACCATGCAGGCCCAGCTCCGGGTTCAGGATTTGACTCTGCGGCAGATCATGCTATTAAATTCAAGGCCTGAATCTGGAGCTGGACATGCACAGGACGATGAAGAGGATGATCAGTAAGTGGAGGATCTGGAGATGCTCCAAGGGCGCTGATAAGAATCCTCCGTCCACATGTTGATGTTTTTGTTATTGTTGCCATTTGGCATTTTTTTAAGTTTATTGTTGTGCCTGTTGCACTCTTTTACCTTGTCATATGGCTCCAATGGGGCTATGCTGGCCCTTTTCAACTCTCTTCATGGACTGTGATGCACTCTGTTACCTTGTCATATGTCTCCAATGGGGCTATGCTGGCCCTTGGCAACTCTCTTCATGGACTGTGATGCACTCTGTTACCTTGTCATATGTCTCCAATGGGGCTATGCTGGCCCTTGGCAACTCTCTTCATGGACTGTGATGCACTCTGTTACCTTGTCATATGTCTCCAATGGGGCTATGCTGGCCCTTGGCAACTTCCTTCATGGACTGTGATGCACTCTGTTACCTTGTCATATGTCTCCAATGGGGCTATGCTGGCCCTTAGCAACTCTCTTCATGGACTGTGATGCACTCTGTTACCTTGTCATATATCTACAATGGGGCTATGCTGGCCCTTGGCAACTCTCTTCATGGACTGTGATGCACTCTGTTACCTTGTCATATGTCTCCAATGGGGCTATGCTGGCCCTTGGCAACTCTCTTCATGGACTGTGATGCACTCTGTTACCTTGTCATATGTCTCCAATGGGGCTATGCTGGCCCTTGGCAACTCTCTTCATGGACTGTGATGCACTCTGTTACCTTGTCATATGTCTCCAATGGGGCTATGCTGGCCCTTGGCAACTCTCTTCATGGACTGTGATGCACTCTGTTACCTTGTCATATGTCTCCAATGGGGCTATGCTGGCCCTTGGCAACTCTCTTCATGGACTGTGATGCACTCTGTTACCTTGTCATATGTCTCCAATGGGGCTATGCTGGCCCTTGGCAACTCTCTTCATGGACTGTGATGCACTCTGTTACCTTGTCATATGTCTCCAATGGGGCTATGCTGGCCCTTGGCAACTCTCTTCATGGACTGTGATGCACTCTGTTACCTTGTCATATATCTACAATGGGGCTATGCTGGCCCTTGGCAACTCTCTTCATGGACTGTGATGCACTCTGTTACCTTGTCATATGTCTCCAATGGGGCTATGCTGGCCCTTGGCAACTCTCTTCATGGACTGTGATGCACTCTGTTACCTTGTCATATGTCTCCAATGGGGCTATGCTGGCCCTTGGCAACTCTCTTCATGGACTGTGATGCACTCTGTTACCTTGTCATATGTCTCCAATGGGGCTATGCTGGCCCTTGGCAACTCTCTTCATGGACTGTGATGCACTCTGTTACCTTGTCATATGTCTCCAATGGGGCTATGCTGGCCCTTGGCAACTCTCTTCATGGATTGTGATGCACTCTGTTACCTTGTCATATATCTACAATGGGGCTATGCTGGCCCTTGGCAACTCTCTTCATGGACTGTGATGCACTCTGTTACCTTGTCATATGTCTCCAATGGGGCTATGCTGGCCCTTTTCAACTCTCTTCATGGACTGTGATGCACTCTGTTACCTTGTCATATGTCTCCAATGGGGCTATGCTGGCCCTTGGCAACTCTCTTCATGGACTGTGATGCACTCTGTTACCTTGTCATATGTCTCCAATGGGGCTATGCTGGCCCTTGGCAACTCTCTTCATGGACTGTGATGCACTCTGTTACCTTGTCATATGGCTCAAATATTCCTTATTTTTACAAGATTATTTATAAACGTTGTTGATGTTTTCTTACATACTAATAAAAGACATGTCATTGCACGATTCTTTGTCCTCATTATTCATTTTATTGATTGAAAGCTCTAGTTTATCTGGTTGATCCTTAAATGGACCTACCAAAAATAATGGATTTTCAAGAATCATATATGTAATACAATTGTAAATGACTTTAAGATTAACATCTCCAATGTAATTTTATTATTTGTCTTTATATATTTTTCTCAAAGCTTTATCATTGCATGATTATGATTAGCATAGTAATTTTTTTATATATGTATATATAGATTGTTATTTGTGTATATATGTATATTTCAATTTTCACATCCATGTGTGTATTTAGAAACTCTGCATGAATTGATGCACCTTTAACAAATGATCGGAGGATTGATACAATTATATAATCCCTGTAAAGTGTTCATTTTATTGAAATAGTATTGTCTCTGTGTATCCTCTTTTTAAAAAAAAAAAAAATCATGTCCCTTTAAGTGATGGTGAGCACAATTGTTAATGAATGTATTTCCATTTCTAAAGCGTTTTTGTCCTTTTTACATGAACAAGGACATATAATCTTATTAATAAACAATCTTATTGTAATGTTGACAGCACATGTATTTCATTTTCAATTCTATCTTATTGTAAAAGTGTAACCAAATAAATCTCTGTGTGTAATGCACATATTTTAGATGATGAATATTTTTTACCAAATATGTTAACAAAATACTTCTCCTCCCATATATGGCTATAGGTAGGCTGACCATATTTCAACTTGAATAAATGACACGTTTAATCAATACATGTGTCATTATTGTTATTCCAAAACAATCTAAACATATCTTAAAACATCAATGGCATATGAATTTCTCATGTGTATCTTTTAAATGTTAAAGATATACACCATAGCTATAGTTCAAGGGACAGTCAAGTCCGAAAAGATGATTCATGATTTCGTGACATTCCTAGATAGCAATCTAGACACATACTAGTTACTAAAATATAAATACGTTTCTTAGTGATATGCCAAGCTGTCAACTGAGTCCTTGTATTGGCTGCGGTTTTTCAGCAATCTCGGATACGCCATGTTGCTTAAGACGTCACCTGCCAGGCTGTCCAATGATTCCTTGTATTGACTGACGTTCTTACGTGATCAAGAATGTGCCTTTTATTGGATGGCGTTTTGACGCGATCAAGGATGCGCCTTTTTTTTTTGGCGTTCTTATGTGATCAAGAATGTGCCTTTTATTGGATGGCGTTCTTACGTGATCAAGGAAGCGCCATGTTAATTAAGACGTCACATGCAAAGGTAAAAAAACGTCTGATTGTATTACGTAGTCCCGCAATATTTGTTTGTGCACGTTAAACACGTTTGTGAATGAAGCCAATTTTAAAAACCTTGCGAATATGGATTTTTTGCATCATGTTACATTGTTGACCCGTAGCTGATAAAGACCACCACATTCTCTTTTGCTGGATGTCTGGTTGAATAAACGAACGAAAGAAAAATGTTTTCATGCATATGATATTTCGAGGCAAGTGCAAATCTCTATAGTCCATGTTGTTTAATATGTTGGTCAACAATATGTTCCTTTTTCTGAAAAATGACTGTTGTGTTTGATGTTAAAGATATCTAATTCATAAATATGCGCTATTGTGTTAGAATAAAGTAATCAATATGCATTTATCTTTATCATATGCTAAATATATGATGCCGACTTCTTCTAAATGTAATTTCGTCGTATATTTTATTAAAGGTTCATTAGACACTCACATTATAAATCAAATTTTTTAATTTGGTCTCTAGTTAGATAGTCCATTGTTTAACAAAACATAATTTATGTAAGAACTTACCTGATAAATTCATTTCTTTCATATTAGCAAGAGTCCATGAGCTAGTGACGTATGGGATATACATTCCTACCAGGAGGGGCAAAGTTTCCCAAACCTCAAAATGCCTATAAATACACCCCTCACCACACCCACAAATCAGTTTAACGCATAGCCAAGAAGTGGGGTGATAAGAAAAAAGTGCGAAAGCATAAAAAATAAGGAATTGGAATAATTGTGCTTTATACAAAAAAATCATAACCACCACAAAAAAGGGTGGGCCTCATGGACTCTTGCTAATATGAAAGAAATGAATTTATCAGGTAAGTTCTTACATAAATTATGTTTTCTTTCATGTAATTAGCAAGAGTCCATGAGCTAGTGACGTATGGGATAATGACTACCCAAGATGTGGATCTTCCACGCAAGAGTCACTAGAGAGGGAGGGATAAAATAAAGACAGCCAATTCCGCTGAAAATAATCCACACCCAAAACAAAGTTTAAATCTTATAATGAAAAAAACTGAAATTATAAGCAGAAGATTCAAACTGAAACAGCTGCGTGAAGTACTTTTCTTTTCCTAAACGCCCAGGAAGTAGAAACTGACCTAGTAGAATGAGCTGTAATCCTTTGAGGCGGAGCTTTACCCGACTCGACATAAGCATGATGAATCAAAGACTTTAACCAAGACGCCAAAGAAAAGGCAGAAGCCTTCTGACCTTTCCTAGAACCGGAAAAGATAACAAATAGACTAGAAGTCTTTCGGAAATTTTTAGTAGCTTCAACATAATATTTCAAAGCTCTAACTACATCCAAAGAATGCAACGATTTTTCCTTAGAATTCTTAGGATTAGGACACAATGAAGGAACCACAATTTCTCTACTAATGTTGTTAGAATTCACAACCTTAGGTAAAAATTTAAAAGAAGTCAACAACACCGCCTTATCCTGATGAAAAATCAGAAAAGGAGACTCACAAGAAAGAGCAGATAATTCAGAAACTCTTCTAGCAGAAGAGATGGCCAAAAGAAACAAAAATTTAAAAGTAATTTAATGTCCAGCGAATGCATAGGTTCAAACGGAGGAATTTGAAGAGCCCCCAGAACCAAATTCAAACTCCAAGGAGGAGAAATTGACTGAATAACAGGTTTTATACGAACCAAAGCCTGTACAAAACAATGAATATCAGGAAGACTAGCAATCTTTCTGTGGAAAAGAACAGAAAGAGCAGAGATTTGTCCTTTCAAGGAACTTGCAGACAAACCTTTATCCAAACCATCCTGAAGAAACTGTAAAATTCTAGGAATTCTAAAAGAATGCCAAGAAAAATGATGAGAAGAACACCAAGAAATGTAAATCTTCCAGACTTGATAATATATCTTCCTAGATACAGATTTACGAGCCTGTAACATAGTATTAATTACTGAGTCAGAGAAACCTCTATGACTGAGAATCAAGCGTTCAATCTCCATACCTTCAAATTTAAGGATTTGAGATCCTGATGGAAAAAAGGACCTTGCGATAGAAGGTCTGGTCTTAATGGAAGAGTCCATGGTTGGCAAGTGGCCATCCGGACAAGATCCGCATACCAAAACCTGTGAGGCCATGCTGGAGCCACCAGCAGAACAAACGAGCACTCCTTTAGAATCTTGGAAATCACTCTTGGAAGGAGAACTAGAGGTGGAAAGATATAGGCAGGATGATACTTCCAAGGAAGTGACAATGCATCCACTGCCTCCGCCTGAGGATCCCTGGATCTGGACAGATACCTGGGAAGTTTCTTGTTTAGATGGGAAGCCATCAGATCTATTTCTGGAAGTCCCCACATTTGAACAATCTGAAGAAATACCTCTGGGTGAAGAGACCATTCGCCCGGATGTAACATTTGGCGACTGAGATAATCCGCTTCCCAATTGTCTATACCTGGGATATGAACCGCAGAAATTAGACAGGAGTTGGATTCCGCCCATACCAGTATTCAACATACTTCTTTCATAGCCAGAGGACTGTGAGTCCCTCCTTGATGATTGACATATGCCACGGTTGTGACATTGTCCGTCTGAAAACAAATGAACGACTCTCTCTTTAGAAGAGGCCATGACTGAAGAGCTCTGAAAATTGCACGGAGTTCCAAAATGTTGATTGGTAATCTCACCTCCTGAGATTCCCAAACCCCTTGTGCTGTCAGAGACCCCCAAACAGCTCCCCAACCTGTCAGACTTGCATCTGTTGAAATCACAGTCCAGGTCGGAAGAACAAAAGAAGCCCCCTGAACTAAATGATGGTGGTCTGTCCACCACGTGAGAGAGTGTCGTACGATCGGTTTTAAAGATATTAATTGAGATATCTTTGCATAATCCCTGCACCACTGGTTCAGCATACAAAGCTGAAGAGGTCGCATGTGAAAACGAGCAAAGGGGATCGCGTCTGATGCAGCAGTCATAAGACCTAGAATTTCCATGCATAAGGCTACCGAAGGGAATGATTGAGACTGAAGGTTTCGACAAGCTGAAACCAATTTTAGATGTCTCTTGTCTGTCAGAGACAGAGTCATGGACACTGAATCTATCTGGAAACCTAAAAAGGTTACCCTTGTCTGAGGAATCAATTAACTTTTTGGTAAATTGATCCTCCAACCATGTTTTGGAAGAAACAATACAAGTCGATTCGTATGAGATTCTGCTAAATGTGAAGACTGAGCAAGTACCAAGATATCGTCCAAATAAGGAAATACCACAATACCCTGTTCTCCGATTACAGACAGAAGGGCACCGAGAACCTTTGTAAAAATCCTTGGAGCTGTTGCTAGGCCAAACGGCAGAGCCACAAACTGGTAATGCTTGTCTAGGAAAGAGAATCTCAGAAACTGATAGTGATCTGGATGAATCGGAATATGCAGATATGCATCCTGTAAATCTATTGTGGACATATAATGCCCTTGCTGAACAAAAGGCAGAATAGTCCTTATAGTTACCATTTTGATTCAAAATTTTTAAATCCAGAACTTGTCTGAAGGAATTCTTCTTCTTTGGTACAATAAAGAGATTTGAATAAAACCCCAGCCCCTGTTCCAGAACTGGAACTGGCACAATTACTCCAGCTAACTCTAGATCTGAAACACATTTCAGAAATGCTTGAGCCTTCACTGGATTTACTGGGACACGGGAAAGAAAAAATCTTCTTGCAGGAGGCGTTATCTTGAAGCCTATTCTGTACCCTTGTGAAAAAATGTTCTGAATCCAAAGATTGTGAATCGAATTGATCCAAATTTCTTTGAGAAACCGTAATCTGCCCCCTACCAGCTGGGCTGGAATGAGGGCCACACCTTCATGTTGACTTGGGAGCTGACTTTGGCTTTCTAAAAGGTTTGGATTTATTCCAGACTGGAGATGGTTTCCAAACTGATACCGCTCTTGTAGGGGAAGGATCAGGCTTTTGTTCCTTATTGTGACGAAAGGAACGAAAACGATTAGAAGACCTAAATTTACCTTTAGATTTTTTTATCCTGTGGTAAAAATGTTCCTTTCCCCCCAGTAACAGTTGAAATAATGGAATCCAACTGTGAACCAAATAATTTATTACCCTGGAAAGAAAGGGAAAGCAAAGTTGACTTGGAAGACATATCAGCATTCCAAGTTTTAAGCCATAAAGCTCTTCTGGCTAAAATAGCTAGAGACATATACCTGACATCAACCCTAATGATATCAAAGATGGCATCACAAATAAAATTATTAGCATGTTGAAGAAGATTAACAATGCTATGAGAATCATGATCTGTCACTTGCTGCGCTAAAGCTTCCAACCAAAAAGTTGAAGCTGCAGCAACATCCGCTAAAGATATAGCAGGTCTAAGAAGATTACCTGAACATAAGTAAGCTTTTCTTAGAAAGGATTCAATTTTTCTATCTAAAGGATCCTTAAAGGAAGTACTATCTGCCGTAGGAATAGTAGTACGTTTAGCAAGAGTAGAGATAGCCCCATCTACTTTAGGGATTTTGTCCCAAAACTCTAATCTGTCAGATGGCACAGGATATAATTGCTTAAAACGTTTAGAAGGAGTAAATGAATTACCCAAATTATTCCATTCCCTGGAAATTACTTCAGAAATAGCATCAGGGACAGGAAAAACTTCTGGAATAACTACAGGAGATTTAAAAACCTTATTCAAACGTTTAGATTTAGTATCAAGAGGACCAGAATCCTCTATTTCTAATGCAATTAAGACTTCTTTAAGTAAAGAACTAATAAATTCCATTTTGAATAAATATGAAGATTTATCAGCAGCAATCTCTGAAACAGAATCCTCTGAACCAGAGGAATCATTATCAGAATCAGAATGATGATGTTCATTTAAAAATTCATCTGAAAAATGAGGTTTTTTTGTTTTTTTTTTAAATTTTTATTTTGTGCCAACAATGCCACAAATGTAATCATGGAACAGTCAAAACAGTTTTGTATAACAGTTACAAGAAATAAAGAAATTAACGTTGCAATGAATGTGTCCAATCATCCTTATTTGTAAATACAGATTTCATAAGAATGGGACTATCCACCATATACCGTTTATAATTTCTATTTACATCCATTTTTTATGAAACACTGTTGGCGTTTTTAACTTAGTATTTGAGAGAAAGAAGATAAAACAACAGGGAAAAGAAAAAGAGGAAAAAAAGAGAGAGAGAAAAAAAAAAAAAAAAAAAGAACCATCTCTCTCCCCCCTCCCCCACCCGCACCCACCCCCCACTACCAGGCGCCCAATTGTACTATTTCAGAGTTTTGAAATGGAGTTATCATATAATCCACTTCTGCTAGGGAAAAACTTTTAATGAATTTAGACCATTTGCTAAAAAAGACTATAATTTCTTGCTCTGAGTTCAGATCTGTGGCAATTTGTTCGATCCGATATTGTTTTTTAAGGTAATTCTTTACTTCATTCGTCGTGGGTATAAATCTAGTTTTCCATTTTTTAAAAATCAAGTTCCTTGCAGCTAAGATTACTAGGTTCACTAATTTGGCATCTCTGAAGTCTTCCTTATTTCTTGACAGAAAAATTATGGTTAGTAGGTTAAATTTAAACAAATCGGTTTTCACCCTTTTTAATAGCCAAAATTCTAATCTGTACCAAAATTGTTTGATTTTAGGACATGACCATACCATATGTATTAAGTCTGCGGCTAGCATACTGCATTTTGGACATATATTGAATTCCTTATTGTTCCATCTGTGGGCCTTGTCTGGTGTATAATATGTTTGATATAGAACCTTTATGTGAGACTCTCTCCAAGTTTCAGAAATAGTGGAATTATGGAGGAGTGTCAAGGATCTCATAATGTGTACTTCCTTGTCTATGCTCGTAGATAGTTGATCTGACCATTTCTGAGCTAGTTTCTCTACATTACTGCCACCTTCTTTCGAGTTAAGATAGGTATACCATGGGGGGATCGAACATTGACCTGCCTTAATCAGGGTTGGCCATGATTCCAGTTTCCCCCAGGTCCATTTCCAGTTGAATTGGGCTCGTAGCTGGCTAGTGTAATGTCTGGCTTGCAGGTAGGCAAAGAAGTCTTGGTTGTCAAGATTGAATTCCAGTTTCAGCTCGTGGAAAGTTTTAATAATTCCTGAGTCTAAGTGGTAGAGCTGTCTGGTGCATTTAAGCCCCTGTTCCTGCCATCTCTTCAAATGAGGAGCTTGGGAGCCCTCTTGGAATTCTGGGTTCCCTAGGAAGGTTTGGTATCTGGGGATATTCGTGTTTATACCCATTAATGCTCCAATCTTTTTCCATGCCTGTATTATTATGTATATGGTTTTATGAGTCTTCACCTGTTTGGGGAAAAGATGAGCCGGAGTATGAAGTAGTGATATTGGCTTCATGGGGTAGATTATGCTGTTCTATTGTCCGTAAAATAGTCGGCTTCTGCAATCCAGTCTGCCGCAATTCGGCCTAGAAAGACTAGGTTGTAAAGATATAAGTTAGGAAGGGCTAGTCCCGCGAATTGTTTTGCTAGGTATAATCTCTGCAGCGAGATTCTAGGTTTCCTTGTCTGCCATATGAATTTACGAAGCGCCTGATTGAACTTCTTAATATCTTGTGCTTTTATGAACAACGGGAGATTCTGCAAAATGTATGTTATCTTTGGTAGGATTACCATTTTATATAGAGCGGTACGCCCGGCAAGGGAAAGAGGCAATTTCTGCCAGTCTCTCATTAATGTGATTGCATTTGTAATCGTTGGGGTTATATTTAAAGAGTACCACTCTCGAGGATTGGATGAGACTATAATCCCTAGGTATCTAAATGAGTCCATGACAGTTTTAAATGGGTTATTTATTTGAGAGGTGTCGGTCTTTCTTAACCAGAGCAGTTCTGTTTTTTGTTTATTCATTCTATACCCTGCAAAATATCCGAAGTGTTCAATTATATTAAGTACTATAGGAATATTCTTAGCGGTGTTAGAAACATATACTAACAGATCGTCCGCATATAGAGCCACTTTCAGTTCTTTATTGTGAATTTTGATTCCTTCAACATGTTTTCTGATTTTTATGGCTAGAGGTTCAATCGCCAAATCAAACAGAAGTGGCGAAAGCGGGCATCCCTGTCTCGTGCCTTGCCCTAATCGAATGCTCTTAGATTCCTGTCCATGAATTACTAGTATAGATGATGCCTGAGAGCAAAGATTATTTGCTAAATTTAGGAATTTCTCTTGAAATCCATATTGTTTCAAGGTGTTTAAGATATGGTCATGGCTAACTCGGTCAAATGCCTTCCCAGCATCGATTGCTATTACCGCTGCGTCCTGATTCTGATCAGGCTTGCCTTCACTATTTTTAAAATAATCAATGGATAGGAGCAGTTGTCTAATTTTAGATGAAGAGCTTCTTTTAAGAAGAAAACCTACTTGATCGCTATGAATCACCTCAGGTAAACCTTTTTGCATTCTTTTGGCCAGGATTGAAGCAAAGATCTTATAGTCCGTGTTCAACAATGCGATGGGTCTATAAGATTCTCTGCGTTGTGGATCTTTCCCTGCTTTGGGTATAAGGATCGTATGTGATGCTAGGAAACTGGGGGGTATTTGATTATTCTGTTGAAAGAGGTGGTTGTAAAGAGTAGTTAAATGAGGAACGATTACTTTGTCCAGGCTTTTGTAGAACTCGTTTGGCAAAGCGTCAGGACCTGGCGCTTTTTCACCTTTCAGAGCTTGAATTGCCTGCATTACCTCTAGTTCTGATATTGGGGCGTTTAGTGTCAAATTAAAATCAGGAGAGATTTTTGTAATATTAATGTCTTCCCAAAAACTGTCCCTTTTATTTATATTGACTGAATCAGCCGTATATATTGAATTATAGTATTGAAAAAATGATTCAGTTATTTCCTCTGGTGAGGTAAGTAGTTTGCCGTTAATTTGTATTGCTTCAATTGTTTTCGAAGATTTCGAACTTTTTACTAATTTCACCAACATTTTACCTGATTTATTACCAAATTTGTAAAGATTTGATTGGTATCTTAAGTTTGCTTGTGTAGCGTTCAGGATTAAAAAAGTATCTCTCTCCTCTTTGGCCTTAATGTACCTCTTCCAGTTCTCATCTGAAGGGAGGTTCAGATATCTATTGTAGGCGTTAGTTACCGTAGCAATTATTTATGTCTCTCTCAGGCGGGTTTCCCTTCTAATATTCGCTGTGTATGCAATTATGTCCCCCCTTAGTACCGCTTTTGCTGCTTCCCACAGAGTTACTGGGCTAGAGACTGAATTTTTGTTATTTTGAAAAGAAAAATGAGAAGTTTTAAAAGACCTTTTACGTTTACTAGAAGGAGGAATAACAGACATAGCCTTCTTAATGGATTTAGAAACAAAATCTCTTATGTTGACAGGAACAGGAGTATTAGATGTTGATGGAACAGCAACAGGTAATGTAACATTACTAAAGGAAATATTATCTGCATTAACAAGTTTGTCATGACATTCATTACAAACAACAGCTGGAGGAACAGATACCATAAGTTTACAGCAAATACACTTAGCTTTGGTAGATCCAGCATCAAGCAGCGATTTTCCAGAAGTATCTTCTGATTCAGGCTCAGTCTGAGACATCTTGCAATATGTAAAAGAAAAAACAACATATAAAGCAAAATTGATCAAATTCCTTAAATGACAGTTTCAGGAATGGGAAAAAATGCCAGTGAACAAGCTTCTAGCAACCAGAAGCAATAAACAATGAGACTTAAATAATGTGAAGACAATAATGACGCCCAGATTTTTTGGCGCCAAAAAAGACGCCCATATTATTTGGCGCCTAAATGCTTTTAGCGCCAAAAATGACGCCACATCCGGTAACGCCAACATTTCTGGCGCAAAAACGTCAAAAATGACGCAACTTCCGGCGACAAGTATGACGCCGGAAATAATAAAGAAAAAATTTTTGCGCCAAAAAAGTCCGTGCCAAGAATGACGCAATAAAATGAAGCATTTTCAGCCCCCGCGAGCAGCCCACAGGGAAAAAAGACAAATTTTAAGGTAAGAAAAATTGATTATTCAAATGCATTATCCCAAATAATGAAACTGACTGTCTGAAATAAGGAATATTGAACATCCTGAATCAAGGCAAATAAATGTTTAAACACAAATATTTAGAACTTTATATAAAAGTGCCCAACCATAGCTTAGAGTGTCACAAAAATAAGACTTACTTACCCCAGGACACTCATCTACATGTAGTAGAAAGCCAAACCAGTACTGAAACGAGAATCAGTAGAGGTAATGGTATATAAGAGTATATCGTCGATCTGAAAAGGGAGGTAAGAGATGAATCTCTACGACCGATAACAGAGAACCTATGAAATAGACCCCGTAGAAGGAGATCATTGAATTCAAATAGGCAATACTCTCTTCACATCCCTCTGACATTCACTGCACGCTGAGAGGAAAACCGGGCTCCAACCTGCTGCGGAGCGCATATCAACGTAGAATCTAGCACAAACTTACTTCACCACCTCCACAGGAGGCAAAGTTTGTAAAACTGATTTGTGGGTGTGGTGAGGGGTGTATTTATAGGCATTTTGAGGTTTGGGAAACTTTGCCCCTCCTGGTAGGAATGTATATCCCATACGTCACTAGCTCATGGACTCTTGCTAATTACATGAAAGAAATACACGTTTCATTTTGCTTCTGTTCAAATAAAATGTAAGTAATTTTCAGACTCCTCGCCAAGCCTCTAAGTTTCATGTGAGTACCATCTCCAGCTTTCTCCTGTATGATGGTGTATTGTCTTGTTTTACGGTTGTAATGGGGGTTCATCTATATTTTCAATAGAGCTAACCCGATTTTCTTTGAAAGTGTTTAAAGCTTTGTAATATTGATATCAGTATATGTTAATCTTGTTGTTTCTAGTAGTGTCTATTACATACAGTTCTGTTAAAAATATAGTATACTGTCCCTTTAATGCAAATGTTGATTTTTGTATCATGTATGAGTTCCACATTGGTTAATCTCCAAATATATTATTGTTAGCATATTTTCACCCCCCACTCCTAAAAGGACTTTAAACCATATTCATTGTTAAAACAAATGTCTTTATAAAAAATAAATTAACACAATAATGTCTCTTTAAGAAAATAGACTTTATTTAACACGTCAATATAAATCTAATTTCAATATTTATTGTTTGAACAAGTACATGTAGATATACCAACAATCTTCAAATATATGTTAGCATATGTAATTTTGTTAAAGGGACAGTTTAGAAAACAAATAATGTTTTGCATTATTCTAAAAGTCAATTTTGTAATATCAATGATATCAAATGTTTCTCAACAATTAATCATTTGTCTGTGTTTATTTTAATTTGCTAGCTAAACCTATGAGGTTCGTGTGCTCATTTCTTCGAGCTTGAAGAGTGCATGTAATCATTATACAATTTGACCACTAGAGGGCATTTGGATAGCATTTGTATATGTAAAACCTTGTGCTCATACAGCATATTATTTACCATGTATTGATCATTGATATCTAAAATGTTGTTATGTCAGAACAACAAATAAGTGGTCATTTTTCATAGTCATAGATACAAGGGTAAGCACATAAGTCACACGTATTTCTCCATGTTTTGTTGTTTCCAACTTGATAATGCGTAATACAGTGTTTTCTTTGCAATCAATAATTTTCTGACTGTCCCTTTAAGCTGTGTTATTGGCATTCAAACAGTAATATGCCATCATGGATAATTGTAATGGTAATTTTGTTTGCGATTCGGGAAACAGTTTGGACATCACATCACAGAAACCAATCAATATCATGAACAAGGATAGGTATGTGATGATGTGGTTTTCACACACTTATAACCCACACTCTGCAAACAATCTGCCTCCATGGACCCGGTCCCATAGAAGTAGATTATATACAGAGTGTGGTCCACAAGTGTATGAAAAACCACATCATCACATACCTATCCATTACACATTAAATAAAAAAAACATTAAAGATGAAAACAAATACTTACTTCCTCTTCCGTCCCCTCTTCCCACGGGGCTGAGGCTCTGGGAGGGGCAACTGCCGACTCTGACGAGTTCTCCTTGGAGATGTTGTGGGAAGACTGGAAGGAAGAGTACTGGGACGACCAAGGTGAGGAGGAGAAGATGGCTGAGGAGGAGAAGATGGCTGAGGAGGAGAAGATGGCTGAGGAGGAGAAGATGGCTGAGGAGGAGGAGATGGCTGAGGAGGAGGAGATGGCTGAGGAGGAGGAGATGGCTCGGCAGGAGGAGATGTCCCGGCAGGAGAAGATGGCCCGGCAGGAGAAGATGGGCCGGCAGGAGAAGATGGGCCGGCAGGAGAAGATGGCCCAGCAGCAGGAGGCCCAGCAGCAGGAGGCGGACCAGGAGGCAGACCAGCATGCGCCTCCCGGAAAAAATTAAACATCTCTTGGTGTAGATTAATGATTCTGTTTTGCCCTTGTTCTATTCTATTAAGTATGTTTATTATTTGGTTTTGGCCTTCAATTATTTGGTTTTGTCCATCAAGAATTCGAGTTCGGCCTTCTATATTTTGTATCCGGGAGTTACGCATCTGGTCTATGTAGTCTAGTAGAACCCGCACCTCCGCTATTTCCTCTTGTTGTGCTTGGCAGGGTGCCCGTGCACGGCGGGTGCGGGTCCTTGAGGGGCCTCTGGTTCCGCGGCCTCCTCCTCTGCTTCCGGGGCCTCTTCATCTGCTTCCGTGCCCTCTTCGTCACGGGGGGCCTCTTCCCTCCGAAGTGGAAATTCCTCCCCACCACTCTCATCCCGGGGAGATGGAGGAGGCTGTATTTGTTGTGCTGCCTCCTCCCCAGACTCTGTATATTTAAAAAAAAAAAAATGTATATATTAGCATATTTCCAAATGAAGCTTTAAATGACTTAGCTTACGATACAATTACAAATGCAGAATCATTAATCCACTTTGAAATCTAACAATCAATACGATTTCCGCATTTTCTAAACCGTGTTTGTGATATCTCTGGTCAATCTGAATGTTTTAGCGTTTGTTTTCAGTCTGTTTAAATGCACGCCTAACCTATAGCCTAGATACTGATGTAACCGCAAAGTAATTGTGAATGCGTGTAAACAGCGTAATAGCATTAATCTGATCCTTAAAGGGACATGAAACCCAATGTTTTATCTTTCATGATGTAGAAGCATACATTTATAATCAACTTTCTAATGTACTTTTCTTATCTAATTAGCTTCATTCTCTGGATATTTTTTGCAGAAAAGCATATCTAAATATGCTTAGATGCTGATTGTTAGCTGAATATAGCTGCCTCCTGTGATTGGTTCACCGTGTGCATGGCTATTTCTTCATTAAAATATATCTCAAGAATGATTCAAATTAGGTAATATAAGTACATTTGAATGTTTTGTCAAATTGTATTCTCTACCTCAATCATGAAAGTAAAGGTTTGCGTATAGTGTCCCTTGAAATACATTCGTATGTGAATTTATTCTTCAATGAGCTTACCGTCAGATGAGAATGGCAGGTTCCCGGTATCAATTCCTCCGATACCGACTACATCCACCTCAGAGATGCTGGGCCGCAACATTTCCTCCCATCGGCAGTACTCGATTTCCAGGGCAGGGCCGCCACCGGTTCCTGCGGAATGTCGGGCCTCCAGGCTTAACTTTTTCTTGAGATCCATCTTACAGTCCCGGTAGTGATGTTTTATAGAGTCCATATCTCTGTTCCGGCCACCCACTGCATTGACTGCATTCCTTATCTCATGCCAGAGCTTCCTCTTCTCAGTCGGGGTGGTCTTCTGGTGCTGCAGCCTCCTATACCTGGCCATATAGGCCTCTACGAGGGCCTCCTTCTCCTCCATCGAAAACCTCGCCTCCCTAGTCGCCTTGGCCTTCCCCTGTGACAATGCCCTCTGTTTCCCGGACTGTGAAGCCCTACTCTGTCCGCCACTGGGCCCAGCCACTTGTTCATCTTGAACCAAGTGGCTGGGTCCACCCACCGCTTCCACCCCCCCTTCCTGCCCCCCTTCCTGCCCTGTTCCTCTCCCCCTCCCTCTCCTCCCCCCTCTACCTCTCCCCTGCCTGCCCTCCATCTGTTCTCTAAACTAAACCCCAAATAATCAAACAAAAAGTGAGTGTGATGAAATGAAAGGGGGTCAAAATAAAGAACTAAAAAGACAAAAAAAGTGCTGAAAGTGTGAGAGGGATCTAAAAAAACAAAGAGGGTAAGGAGTATTTAAATAAACCAAAAGAAGAAGAAGACTAAAAGGAGGATATGTAAACTAAATGTAACTAGGGGATGGGTATGGGATGGGTATGGGATAAGAGTAAATGGGATGAAAGGGAATGGGACTACAGGGAATGGGGTATGGAGTGTAGTATGAGGGGGTATGGGGTATGGAGTGTATTTAGTGTTATTGATAAGTGTATGTATGTATTGAATGTGTTTGCGTGTAAATGTGTTAAGTGTACAGAAAAATCACTCGCTCGCTAACTCACACTACTACTAATTCTCACTAACACACTACTACTAATTCTCACTAACTCACACTCCCACTAACTCTCAATAACTCACACTACCACTAACTCACGCTCCCACTAACTGACTCACACTACCACTAACTCTCACTAACAACTCCCACTACCAATAACTCACTCACGCTCCCACTAACTCCCACTCACTCACTCACTCACTCACTCACGATAACACTAACAACTGACTCTCTCACACTAACACTAACTCACTCACAATAATGCATAAACTCTCTAATCTTAAACCTCCAATCTCCAAAGACCCACCAGCAACACAGTCAAAGAAGCCATGCTTGTGTGGTGCTTATATACCCTGTGTAAATGTTTAATGATGTACCAATTTCCTTTGTAAATTGTGTTCAGGTGTGCTTTATTAGCAATTAATATTAGTGCAATGTGTATTAGTTGTGTGAATTTGCGCATGCTCATTTGGAGTTAGTATTTGTGGAATGTGTAGAATGCGATGATGTCATAGTGTTCGTTTTCTCTAACATTGTCCAATAGTATTCTGTTTAAATGTGAATTTGCGATGGTGTGTTATTAGTGAAGTGTTGTATATGTATGTTTGTCCTAATATATAGTGATATTGAATGCAATTATTTTGCTAGTGTATGTATATCTTTTTTATTCCTTGTTGTTATTTTGCGAATTTCCGCATCTTAAAGTATATGCGTATTCCCTGTATTAAATTTTATTAAAAACCCCCCCGCTTGTGAATGTGTAATGCTTGTGTGCTTTGTTGAGTGATTGTTGTTGTGACATTTGCGGCGTGTTATTGTTGTGCATGATGTGGTATGCGTCATATGACCGAGCTGTGCGTATTTCTCGCGAGATCGAGTGTTAGGTTAAAAAAGAGTTTTTTTTGCTTTTCCATTGATCTCTATGGGAGACTGTCTAACGCGGGCAGGATTCCGCGTGTGACATACACGCGTTAGGAGCATCGTTAGATGGTCTTTTTTGTACTCTAAATACCGGAGTCAAACAATGCCGTGCGTTAGACATAAACCACGCGTAGCGTTAGCAGCCCATCTACCGCCAAACTCCAAATCGAGCCGTTAGGGTTTATTTTATAGGTAAGTATTTAGTTTTAAATAGGAATACTTTAGTTAATAATAGTAATATTATTTAGATTTGTTTAAATAATAATTAAGTTAGGGGGGTGTTAGGGTTAGATTTAGGGGTTAATAACTTTATTATAGTGGCAGCAACGTTGGCGGCAGATTAGGGGTTAATAGATTTAATAGGCTATGTGGGCTATGGTGGTTTAGGGGTTAATAATAGAATAGGTTTATTGCGGTGTGGGCTATGGCGGTTTAGGGGTTAATACACTTTATTAGTTATTGCGGTGGGGGATTGCGGTTGACAGGTAGATAGACATTGCGCATGTGTTAATTTTTTTTTTTGCAGGCATTTTAGGGAGTTACGTTGCTCCCATACTCAGCGCAAGGCCTGCTACGGCTGCATTTTATGGCGAGGTGAAAATGGAGTAAGATTTCTCCATTTTTGCCATGTAAGGCCTTGCGCAGGATATTGGATACCGATTTACGACGCGGTCCCATGTCAGCTTATGGGAGTAAAAATTGCGAGTGACGGGTGAAATATACGTGCCGCATTTATATGCAGCGCTGTATATAGGATACCAAAATCACGCAAAAACCAGCGTCGTCGGATTTTGCGGGCGACGCTGCATATCGGATCGGGCCCCTGAGGTCATGTTTGGAAACTTCTTTGTAAATAAAACATGTTGAGCAACTAGAAAGAATCTTTTTTAGCTACAAATAAATCCATATGTCAGTTTGAATATAACTTAAGTGTGAGTATTTAATAAACACTTTTGATACTCATCATCATAGTTACACTGAGTTTCTTGTTTTGAATTTTACCAATGGGCACATAATTATATAGAAATCTGTGTGTGCATTTGCTATTAAAGGGATATTAAACAGTGCTCCATTATTAAAAACAAATATGTTAAATCAAAGAAAACATAAAAAGAAACACATTGTGTAACAAAAAAGCAAACAACTTACTTGTTTTATTGCAAAAACATAATTTATGCAAGAACTTACCTGATAAATTAATTTCTTTCATATTGGCAAGAGTCCATGAGCTAGTGACGTATGGGATATACAATCCTACCAGGAGGGGCAAAGTTTCCCAAACCTCAAAATGCCTATAAATAGACCCTTCACCACACCCACAATTCAGTTTAACGAATAGCCAAGTAGTGGGGTGATAAAGAAAGGAGTAAAAAGCATCAACAAAGGAATTTGGAAATAATTGTGGTTTATACAAAAAAAATCATAACCACCATAAAAAGGGTGGGCTTCATGGACTCTTGGCAATATGAAAGAAATTAATTTATCAGGTAAGTTCTTAGATAAATTATGTTTTCTTTCATGTGATTGGCAAGAGTCCATGAGCTAGTGACGTATGGGATAGCAATACCCAAGATGTGGAACTCCACGCAAGAGTCACTAGAGAGGGAGAGATAAAATAAAAACAGCCATTTTAAATAAATCCACAACCCAAAATATAAAATTATTCTCATAAATGAAAAGAAAAACTTAAAACATAAGCAGAAGAATCAAACTGAAACAGCTGCCTGAAGAACTTTTCTACCAAAAAAACATAATTTATGTAAGAACTTACCTGATAAATTCATTTCTTTCATATTGGCAAGAGTCCATGAGCTAGTGACATATGGGATATACAATCCTACCAGGAGGGGCAAAGTTTCTCAAACCTCAAAAAACCACATAAATTATGTTTTCTTTCATGTAATTGGCAAGAGTCCATGAGCTAGTGACATATGGGATATCAATACACAAGATGTGGAGTTTTCCACTCAAGAGTCACTAGAGAGGGAGGGAATAAAAATAAAAACAGCCATATTTCACTGAAAATTAACCCTTTAAGGACACAGCTTTCAGTTTGCTCAATTGTTTTATGACAGAAAAATTCCGTCATATGTCCTTAAGAGGTTAATCCACAACCCAAAAAAATAAGTTTATTTTCATTTTTAAAAGAAAAAAACTTAAATCAAAAAGCAGAAGAATCAAACTGAAACAGCTGCCTGAAGAACTTTTCTACCAAAAACTGCTTCCGAAGAAGCAAATACATCAAAACGGTAGAATTTAGTAAATGTATGCAAAGAGGACCAAGTCGCCGCTTTGCAAATCTGATCAACTGAAGCTTCATTCTTAAAAGCCCACGAAGTGGAGACTGATTTAGTAGAATGAACTGTAATTCTCTGAGGCGGGGCCTGACCCGACTCCAAAGAAGCTTGATGAATCAAAAGTTTCAGCCAAGGAAATAGCAGAAGCCTTCTGACCTTTCCTAGGACCAGAAAATAAAACAAATAGACTGGAAGTCTTCCTGAAATCTTTAGTAGCTTCCACATAATATTTCAAAGCTCTTAAAACATCCAAAGAATGTAAGGATCTCTCCAAAGAATTCTTAGGATTAGGATACAAAGAAGGGACAACAATTTCTCTACTAATGTTGTTAGAATTCACAACCTTTGGTAAAAATTGAAAAGAAGTCCGCAAAACTGCCTTATCCTGATGAAAAATCAGAAAAGGAGACTCACAAGAAAGAGCAGATAGCTCAGAAACTCTTCTAGCAGAAGAGATAGCCAAAAGGAACAACACTTTCCAAGAAAGTAGTTTACTGTCCAAAGAATGCATAGGCTCAAATAGAGGAGCCTGTAAAGCTTTCAGAACCAAATTAAGACTCCAATGAGGAGAAATTGATTTAATGACAGGCTTAATATGAACTAAAGCCTGTATAAAACAGTGAATATCAGGAAGTACAGTATAGCAATCTTTCTGTGAAATAAAACAGAAAGAGCGGAGATTTGTCCTTTCAAGGAACTTGCAGACAAACCCTTATCCAAACCATCCTGAAGGAACTGTAAAATTCTAGGAATTCTAAAAGAATGCCAGGAGAATTTATGAGAAGAACACCATGAAATCTAAGTCTTCCAAACTCTATAATAAATCTTCCTAGAGACAGATTTATGAGCTTGTAACATAGTATTAATCACTGAGTCAGAGAAACCTCTATGACTTAGAACTAAGCGTTCAATTTCCATACCTTCAAATTTAATGATTTGAGATCCTGATGGAAAAACGGACCTTGAGATAGTAGGTCCGGCCGTAACGGAAGGGGCCAAGGCGGGCAACTGGACATCCGAACCAGATCCGCATACCAAAACCTGTGTGGCCATGCTGGAGCCACCAGCAACACAAAAGACTGTTCCATGATGATTTTGGAGATCACTCTTGGAAGGAGAACTAGAGGCAGGAAGATGTAAGCAGGTTGATAACACCAAGGAAGTGTCAGCGCATCCACTGCTTCTGCCTGAACAGCCCTGGACCTGGACAGGTATCTGGGAGGTTTCTTGTTTAGATGAGAGGCCAGGAGATCTATCTCTGGAAGCCCCCACATCTGAACAATCTGAGAAAACACATCTGGATGGAGAGACCACTCCCCCGGATGTAAAGTCTGGCGGCTGAGATAATCCGCCTCCCAATTGTCTACGCCTGGGATATGCACAGCAGAGATTAGACAGGAGCTGGATTCCGCCCAGGCAAGTATCCGAGATACTTCTTTCATAGCTTGGGGACTGTGAGTCCCAACCTGATGATTGACATAAGCCACAGTTGTGATATTGTCTGTCTGAAAACAAATGAATGGTTCTCTCTTTAGCAGAGGCCAGAACTGAAGAGCCCTGAGAATTGCACGGAGTTCTAAAATATTTATTGGTAATCTCGCCTCTTGAGATTTCCAAACCCCTTGTGCTGTCAGAGATACCCAAACAGCTCCCCAACCTGAAAGACTCGCATCTGTTGTGATCACAGTCCAGGTTGGGCGAACAAAAGAAGCCCCTTGAACTAAACGATGGTGATCTATCCACCATGTCAGAGAGTGTCGTACATTGGGATTCAAGGATATTAATTGTGATATCTTTGTATAATCCCTGCACCATTGATTCAGCATACAAAGCTGTAGAGGTCTCATGTGAAAACGAGCAAAGGGGATCGTGTCCGATGCTGCAGTCATGAGACCTAAAACTTCCATGCACATAGCCACTGAAGGGAATGACTGAGACTGAAGGAGCCGGCATGCTGCGACCAATTTTTAACATCTCTTGTCTGTTAGAGACAGTCATGGACACTGAATCTATCTGGAAGCCTAAAAAGGTGACCCTTGTCTGAGGAATCAAGAAACTTTTTGGTAAATTGATCCTCCAACCATGTTTCCGAAGAAACAACACTAGTTGATTTGTGTGAGATTCTACAGTATGTAAAGACTGAGCTAGTACCAAGATATCGTCCAAAGAAGGAAACACTGCAATACCCTGTTCTCTGATTACAGATAGTAGGGCACCCAGAACCTTTGAAAAGATTCCTGGAGCTGTTGCTAGGCCAAATGGAAGAGCAACAAATTGGTAATGCTTGTCTAGAAAAGAGAATCTCAGAAACTGAAAGTGTTCTGGATGAATCGGAATATGAAGGTATGCATCCTGCAAGTCTATTGTGGACATATAATCTCCTCGCTGAACAAAAGTCAGAATAGTCCTTATAGTCACCATCTTGAAAGTTGGTACTCTTACATAACGATTCAAAATTTTTAGATCCAGAACTGATCTGAATAAATTTTCTTTCTTTGGTACAATGAATAGGTTTGAATAAAACCCCAAACCTTGTTCCTGAGGAGGAACTGGCATGATTACCCCTGAAGACTCCAGATCTGAAACGCCTGAGCTTTTACTGGATTTACAGGGATGCGTGAGAGAAAAAAATCTTCTCACAGGAGGTCTTACTTTGAATCCTATTTGATACCCTTGAGAGACAATGCTCTGAATCCAATGATTTTGGACAGATTTTATCCAAAAATCCTTGAAAAACCTTAATCTGCCCCCTACCAGCTGAGCTGGCATGAGGGCCACTCCTTTATGCGGATTTAGGGGCTGACTTTGGTTTCCTAAATGGCTTGGATTTATTCCAATTTGAGGAAGGCTTCCAATTGGAAGCAGATTCCTGGGGGAAGGATTGAGTTTTTGTTCTTTATTTTGAGGAAAGGAACGAAAACGGTTAGAAGCCTTAGATTTACCCTTAGGTTTTGTATCCTGAGGCAAAAAAACTCCTTTTCCCCCAGTTATAGTTGAAATAATAGAATCCAACTGAGAACCAAATAAATTATTACCTTGGAGAGAAAGAGATAGTAATCTAGATTTAGATGTCATATCAGCATTCCAAGATTTAAGCCACAAAGCACTTCTAGCTAAAACAGCTAAAGACATGGATCTAACATCAATTTTGATAATATCAAAAATGGCATCACAAATAAAATGATTAGCATGTTGCAGTAAGCGAACAACGCTAGATATGTCAGAATCCAATTCGTGTTGCACTAAATTTTCCAACCAGAAAGTTGATGCAGCCGCAACATCAGCCAAAGAAATAGCAGGTTTGAGAAAATGACCTGAATATAAATAGGCCTTCCTTAGATAAGATTCAAGCTTCCCATCTAAAGGATCCTTAAAGGAAGTGCTATCGTCCATAGGAATAGTGGTACGTTTAGCAAGAGTAGAAATAGCCCCATGAACTTTGGGTATTTTCCCCCAAAACTCTATAGATTTTGCTGGTAAAGGATACAATTTTTTAAACCTTGAAAAAGGAATAAAAGAAGTACCTGGCTTATTCCATTCCCTAGAAATCATATCAGAAATAACCTCAGGAATGGGAAAAACCCCTGGGCAAACCACAGGAGGTTTAAAAACAGCATTTAAACATTTATTAGACTGGACGTCAATAGGACTGGTTACCTCAATATCCAAAGTAATTAACACTTCTTTTAATAAAGAACGCATATACTCTATTTTAAATAAATAAGTAGATTTGTCAGTGTCAATGTCTGAGGAAGGATCTTCTGTTTCAGATAGATCCTCATCAGAAGAGGATGAATTATTATGTTGTTGGTCATTTGAAATTTCATCAGCTAAATGAGAAGTTTTAAAAGACCTTTTACGTTTATTAGAAGGTGGAAATGCAGACAAAGCCTTCATAATAGAATCAGAAACAAATTCTTTAAAATTTACAGGTATATCATGCACATTAGAAGTTGAAGGAACTGCAACTGGCAATGTACTATTACTGATGGAAACACTATCTGCATGTAAAAGTTTATCATGACAACTATTACAAATGACATTCGGTGGAATAATTTCTACAACTTTACAACAAATGCACTTAGCTTTGGTAGAACCGGTCAGGCAGCAATGTTCCAGCAGAAACTTCTGAGGCAGGATCAGATTGGGACATCTTGCACAATGTAAGAGAAAAAAACAACATATAAAGTAAAATTATCTATTTCCTTATATGACAGTTTCAAGAATGGGAAAAAAAGCAATAGCATAGGCCTCTGAAAGCAAAAAGCAAGAGGCAAACAAACAAGGGGTATTGAAATAAAGAAAAAAATTTGGCGCCAAGTATGATGCACAACGTAACGTAAAGTCTTTTTTGGCGACAAAAATGACCGGAAATGATACACTTGCGTCACTAATGACGCCGCCGTGTGAAAGGTCTCGGCGTCACGTATGAAGCCGGAAATGACGAAGATGCGTCATAAACGTACTTTTCGCGCCAAGAATGACGCAATAAAGTTAAGCATTTGACATACCCGCAATTACAAGAAGTAGTCAATTGAAAAAAGACTTAAACCCAGGTAAGAAATACATTTCTTAAAAATGTTTACATTCCCAACTATGAAACTGACAGTCTGCAGAAGGAAATACATGAACCTGACTCATGGCAAATATAAGTACAATACATATATTTAGAACTTTATATTAATGCATAAAGTGCCAAACCATAGCTGAGAGTCTCTTAAGTAATGAAAACATACTTACCAAAAGATACCCATCCACATATAGCAGATAGCCAAACCAGTATTAAAACAGTTATTAGTAGAGGTAACAGTAAATTGAGAGTATATCGTCGATCTGAAAAGGGAGGTAGGAGATGAATCTCTATGACCGATAACAGAGAACCTATGAAATAGACCCCCGTTAGGGAAATCATTGTATTCAAATAAGTGATACTCCCTTCACGTCCCTCTGACATTCGCTGTACTCTGAGAGGAATCGGGCTTCAACAATGCTGAGAAGCGCATATCAACGTAGAAATCTTAGCACAAACTTACTTCACCACCTCCATAGGAGGCAAAGTTTGTAAAACTGAATTGTGGGTGTGGTAAGGGGTGTATTTATAGGCATTTTGAGGTTTGGGAAACTTTGCCCCTCCTGGTAGGATTGTATATCCCATATGTCACTAGCTCATGGACTCTTGCCAATTACATGAAAGAAACTGCTTCCGAAGTAACAAATACATCAAAATGGTAGAATTTAGTAAATGTTTGCAAAGAAGACCAAGTTGCTGCTTTGCAAATCTGATCAACTGAAGCTTCCTTCTTAAAAGCCCACGAAGTGGAGACTGATCTAGTAGAATGAGCTGTAATTCTCTGAGGCGGGGCTTGACCCGATTCCAAATAGGCTTGATGAATCAAAAGCTTTAACCACGAAGCCAAGGAAACAGCAGAAGCCTTCTGACCTTTCCTAGAACCAGAAAAGATAACAAATAGACTAGAAGTCTTCCTGAATTCTTTAGCAGCTTCAACATAAAATTTCAAAGCTCTTACCACATCCAAAGAATGTAAGGATCTCTCCAAAGAATTCTTAGGATTAGGACACAAGGAAGGGACAACAATTTCTCCATTAATTTTGTTAGAATTCACAACCTTAGGTAAGAATTTAAATTAAATCCACAAAACCGCCTTATCCTGCTGAAAAAACAGAAAAGGAGATTCACAAGAAAGAGCAGATAATTCAGAAACTCTTAGAAGAGATGGTCAAAAAGAACAACACTTTCCAAGAAAGTAGTTTAATGTCCAAATAATGCATAGGCTCAAAAGGAGGAGCCTTTAAAGGCATTCAAAACCAAATTAAGACTCCAAGGAGGAGAGATTGATTTAATGACAGGCTTGATACGAACCAAAGCCTGTACAAAACAGTGAATATCAGGAAGCTTAGCAATCTTTCTGTGAAATAAAACAGAAAGAGCAGAGATTTGTCCCTTCAAGGAACTTGCAGACAAACCCTTATCCAAACCATCCTGAAGAAACTGTAAAATTCTAGGAATTCTGAAAGAATGCCAAGAGAATTTATGAGAAGAACACCATGAAATATAAGTCTTCCAAACTCGATAATAAATCTTTCTAGAAACAGATTTACGTTAGCACAAACTTACTTCGCCCCCTCCATAGGAGGCAAAGTTTGTAAAACTGAACTGAATTGTGGGTGTGGTGAGGGGTGTATTTATAGGCATTTTGAGGTTTGGGAAACTTTGCCCCTCCTGGTAGGATTGTATATCCCATACGTCACTAGCTCAAGGACTCTTGCCAATTACATGAAAGAAATTAGTATTTTTTTATTGCAGCGACTGCCCTCAGGGAGATAAGAGAGAAAGCATGTTTGGAACTTAAGTTGCATTCTGCCTCTTCTTAGCATGAGAAAAACAGACATACTGTCTCTCTAGCATTGTCTGAATAGTAAACTCGCTCAAGTTACTTTAGAAGATTTATGACATCAGGCTAGATATGCCTTTCTGTAGTAGAGACCTCAGTACCCTTGCAGGGCTGTGACAGGAAGAAATGGGCACTTCACAAAAGTTAAAAGAAAATAAATTAAAGGTCAAATCCTTTTAAAATGATAAATAATTAATGTTGTAATGATTTATATTGACGGACCACTCAATGCAGTAGAATTGCATATTTAAAAAGAAGTTAATAATAAGACAATGATTTAACACTTAGGGGTCAATTTATGATAGTGCAGACGGACATGATATGATGTAGTGCATCATGTCCGCCGCCCATCGATAAATGCCGACAGCATACGTTGTCGACATTTATCACTGCTGGTGCAATGCCGCCCCCTGCAGATTCGCAGTCAATCGGCCGCTAGCAGGGGGTGTCAATCAACCCAATCGTATTTGATCGGGTTGATATCTGTCCGGCGCCTCAGAGCAGGCGGACAGGTTATAGAGCAGCGGTCTTTAGGCTCACCGGAAACACGGGGCATCAAGCTCCGTATGGAGCTTGATAAATTGACCCCTTACTCTGAATTTCAAATAGGCAGACATGTGACATACATCAGCCAATTACAGACTAGTATACGTATACCCTGTGAGCTTGTGCACATGCTCAGTAGGATCTTGTTCCATAGAAAGTGTGAAAATAAAAGGACTGTGCAAAATTTGATAATGGAAGTAAATTGGAAAGTGTCTTAAAACTGCTGCTCTTTCTGAATCATAAAATATTATTTTGACTTGAGTGTCCCTTTAAGTATAACCCATGGCTTAGTGCTTTACAACAATGAAACAGACTGTTTAATATCCCTTTAAGCATTATTACTTTTGGACATTTATTTTCTGTTTTATTTCTATGTAATATATCAGGACATCTGAAGTGGTTTGCTGAATTTTACTGTATATGACAGGGAGAATTGTTTTGTCATTGTGTAGTTCTCTATTACAGATCTTTGTCATTTTAGCACCTTGAAACATTATCTGCTACATAGACTACCAACATGTCTACATAATAATGCAGATGACCATAGTGTTTATTCTGAGCAACAAAACAAGTTTAAATAAATGGAATAGCAGAACAATTCGTATCTGTTTGCCTATGTTGTAGTTACTGTGGAACTGCAGCAAACACAAATTCTGACAGATTGTTGCCTGGTACAAACTAACTGAAACACACCCATGTTTTATCTGCTTGAACTTTGGTAGAAACAACATGGAACTGAGATCAATTAAGTGACGTATTGCTGGTGAGAAGGGGGAGGAAATATATCTGGTGATGTAATACTAGAGATAAGGAAACAATGAGGAAGCTGTAAGATTCTCAGAAATAATTACAAGTACATTGGTCCAATTTCTGCCCTCATCACAGAGAAACATAATAAATGAAACAAACAAAAGAAAATAGTATATTGAAGGTCTGTCCACACACTGTTAATATGGCTAACCACTGGGCAGAAGTTGCAAACCTTCCATTATACACGAAAGGTATTGTTTTTGCACTAAACTTAGCTATATTTGCTAGGTATGTCCTATTTAACTACTGACAGGGCTATTTTAAGATGGCCGCCACAAGTAACCATTGCCAATGTAAACGTCAATAAAGAAAAGTGAAGAAAAACAAACAAACTAATAAATACTGAACCAATTTACTTCAGGTACCTAATATTACATTTGGTAAGTGTTAGATAGAAAGCTGTGTGGTCATATTGTATCCCCCAGATCCTATATTGGACAACAGTGATACATGACCGATGATATGCAAAATCAGTACAGTGACCATTCAAAAAAAAAAGAAAAAAAAAGTACTCATGGAAATAATGGTAAACGCATAAAGAGACACATTTTTAGAATATATAAATTATATACACAAGATACAAATTTGAAGGGGATGTTAATTATATATAGACAATGCAGTTATCCAGCACCTATGTATATAGTGGGTGCAAACTCCATTCAGGACCTCACACTAACGTTCCAATGTTTACAATCGATAAAAACGTAAAGGCCACACTCCAGGAATTAACCACTTATTCCAGTTTATTTAAAACATCTCCAAATGACAAAAAAAGACAACAACGTTTTGTCAGTCAGCCCTTAATCATGCCTGAAAAGTCGTTGTCTTTTTTTCTCATTTGGAGATGTTTTGAATAAACTGGAATAAGTGTTTAATTTCTGGAGTGTTGCCATTACTTTTTACTTGATGTTAATTATATACACAGTGCAACAATTTAAGAGCACTCTAATTATATACACTGTTATAAACAAACATGTTTCAGGCATCATCTTAGGTTTTCATTCCAGGAACATTCGTTACATATTTAGGGTTAGATTTCAAGTGTAGCACAAAAATATTAGTGCTATTGTGCGTTAAAATTGCTCGATCGCTTTGAATACCGCTGCTATTTTTTGTACTTATATTACAAGTCCAAAGGTATGAATGACGCAATAAATAACAGCATTTTGCGCCCTCGCGAGCCTAATTTTGCCCACAAAAGAAAAAACTGTCAATTTGAAAAGAAGGACTATACCCCAGGTAAGACATATAACTTCCTAAACATGCTTCCCAAACTGAAACTGACAGTCTGCAAAAGGAAATATATATAGACCTGACTCATGGCAAATATAAGTAAAATACATATATTTAAAACTTTATATTAATACATAAAGCGTCAAACCATAGCTGAGAGTGTCTTAAATAAGAATAAACATACTTACCGAAAGACACCCATCCACATACAGCAGATAGCCAAACCAGTACTGAAAAAGTATAAGCAGAGGTAATGGAATATGAGATTAAATTGTCAATCTGAAAAGGGAGGTAGGAGATAAATCCCTATGACCGATAACAGAGAACTTTTGAAAAGATTTCCCGCGAGGAAAACCATAACATCAATAGGCGATACTCCCTTCACATCCCTCTGACAAACACTGTACTCTGAGAGAAATTGGGCTTCAAAATGCTTAGAAGCGCTTATCATAGAAGAAAACATAGAAATCAAGCACAAACTTACTTCACCACCTCCATAGGAGGCAAAGTTTGTAAAACTGAATTGTGGGTGTGGTGAGGGGTGTATTTATAGGCATTTTGAGGTTTGGGAAACTTTGCCCCTCCTGGTAGGATTTTATATCCCATACGTCACTAGCTCATGGACTCTTGTCAATTACATGAAAGAAACCTGGGTGTGCTAAATCCTTCACACAATAGACTTCTATGGGGATGCATAGTAAAATTCATGTCAGATATTGCTCAAGCACTAAACTGATGGTGTGCAAAAATCTAATCAAGTAGTGGAGTTCCTTGTTTATTTCTGTGCTGTACTATTTTATTGAAACTTTAAAATACTTCACACATTTATACACACACACAGTCTGCCACACAATTTTTTTACAATTTTTTTTTCATTAATAAACCTTTGTTTCATAATTATTATTCTAAATATAACTTAAAGGGACAGTATACACCAATTTTCATATAACTGCATGTAACAGACACTACTATAAAGAAGAATATTCACAGATACTGGTATAAAAATCCAGAATAAAACATTTTAAAAACTTACTTAGAAATTCCCAGTTTAGCACTGTTGATGAGGTTAGCCTGGGACGCCCACTGAAAGGGGCTGGGAAATCAAGAAGAGCAGACACTCCCCCCTTCCCCCTCCCTCTCTGCATATGAAAAAACAGATAACATAAACAGGAACCAGCAGTTGGACATGTGCGTTTCAATTCGGAACAATTCGAAATTCGGACGAATTTCTTAAATTCGGATGGATTCGTATTTCCGAATTTCGGTAGTACCCAATCTACCGAATAAATCCGAATTAGTTCAGATTTATTTGTTACATTCGGATGGCCATGGATTACACTAGTATTGTACAGTATATTAGGTTATATCACTCTGCTATGGGTTACACCTAATATACAGTACATAATACTAGTCTAATACACAGCACATCCCACCTAACACATACCAAAATTCCGAATTTCCGAACCGAACCAAATCCAGCTGAATTTATTCGAATCCGAATGAATCTGAAACGAATCCGAAACAAATTCATTCAAATTTTTCCGAATTCGAATCGATCCAAAACGAAATTCGAAAACATCCGAATCGATCCGAACCTAAACATATTTTTCGGCCATGCACAAGTCTACCAGCAGTAGTCTGTAAATGCATGTATACATCTGATACTGTGGGGCTTGGTTAGGAGTCTCAAAATCAGCACAATGTTCTTTAAAAAAAACTATACATCGTTACAAAAATACTCCCATATGGGCTATATAAATGGATCATCTACAAAACATTTATGCAAAGAAAAATCTAGTGTACAATGTCCCTTTAAATCCTTTATTTCCATGTTCATGAGTACGCAAACTAGCAAGCAATAAGCGATACATTTGACAGCGGTAGTTTGGTTTGCACTCAAGCGTAATACACAACTCACAACACATAATACTGGAGCAATTAATGTACTAACAGGACAGGCTGTGCTATCCATTCGAAGTATAAAAAGATTTCAGCCGCATTAAGCTTTGTATAAAATATTTAATTCTGAAAACTAAAACTGATATTGAGCATGAAAGACAGCACAACCCTGTACCATATAAGTCTCTAATTGGATTAGGCAGAGCTGATAAAATTAGAGATGCTTGCTAAACACTAGTTTGACAACATAATGACAATGGCTACTCCTGTAACAAGTCCTGACTAGTTCCTCCAGATAAGAGTTGGGTGGAATTTGTCTCTTAAAAAACAATTGCAACAGCTAATTTGTTAATGCTTTCTGTTTTCAAAGTCACCCAGTTTACTAGTTTATTGCAAGACTGCAGAAATAAATGTAATTACAAGGGGTTTACTATCCCTTTATTGTTAATGTAACAAAGAAGAAATTCTCAGTTTGTGAATTTTTTTTAAACATGAACTCTTAACCCTTTACTCACCATAATCTTCAAAACAGAACTTTTCAAGCTTGCTGCTAAATAAAATGTCCATGGAGTGAGAAGTTTATTATTTAAAATGATTACTGGATTGCTCCATTTTAGATACAGATAAAATGTGTTCAGAGATGAGCTGTGTGTATCTGATTTTCCTTGCACTTTATTTATGCCTAAGTTATTTACTTATTACTTACATGATACATAACACAGAGATAAATATCTTCCATACATTTCCTTTCACTGATTAAGGAAGCCTTTTAAAGCATAATCATAGCCTGAACATTCAATATAAAAGCACAGCAAGGAACCAAGTAAGATCAACGTGGCAGCTGTTTTTGAATGGACCAATCATTGAAGACAAAGGTCACATATTGACCAGTAACCCCTAAAAGTTCCCTTTTCTTCTTTGATGTGCAAGTTAAACATCATGGCGAAACAGAACAAAAAGTAACAGTCTAGACCAGTGATGGCTTACCATTGCACCCCAGATGTTTTGAAACTTAATTCCCCATGATACTTAGGCACTCTGCCGTCTAGTTGAACATCATGGGAAATGTAGTTCTGAAACGTCAGGGGTGCCATGGTTAGCCTTCACTGGTGAAGGATGATTAGAAGAAGGCAACAGACACATAATAGGTGTTTCTTGGGCCTATGGCTTTTTTGGTCAAGGTTCTTAGCTTCTTCAGAAAATCTTTGAAGAGCCCAAAATTCCCTGAACTCATACAGGCTATAAGGTGAAGAAAGTCTCCGGAGATGAGGGATGGTGCGGTGTCTGCTCTTAAAGTGGGGTTTTGCTTCTTAAGAGTCAGCATAGTACAAAATCAGCATATTGTACAGGTTTGCAGTGGAACCAATTGGCGGAGGGGGGATGATGTATATTGTCTTGATTTAAATTAAGTTAGCTCAAGTCAAAGAATCACCAAAAGGCCATTGTCCAGATATGGATATGGTAATTATTTTATGTTTCTTAGTAATAGAGGGGACTTTTTATTTTCTTTACCCTCTGAAAAGGATGCTGGTAATTCAGAAAAATCATCTGGTTCATATATAAACTTCTGCGGTTGGATTCAATAAGTAATATAGGTCTTTTGCACTATTTTTGCAGAGAGATTTGCAGGGTCTAATAATAGTGGCCCTGCTGTTTGGGGCCCTGTCAGGATTTGTATCATTAGGATGTAATTGGCATTGTGGACTGTTGTTGGGAAGTTGTACAAATCTGCTTGAACAAGAAAATAAATGTTTCGTTTTATCAGTACATTTTTGTGCATATACAGCAGAATAAATGTTGTCACCCAAATAATATAACAAGACATGGATGTGCCATAATATTGTCAAAGGCTTGTTCAGACAGAGAATTATATTCAAATTGTAACAGAAACTGAGAAAACAATACTATATGTAATAAAATCATATAACAGTAAATTGTTGAAAAAACATAATTTATGTAAGAACTTACCTGATAAATTCATTTCTTTCATATTAGCAAGAGTCCATGAGCTAGTGACGTATGGGATATACAGTCCTACCAGGAGGGGCAAAGTTTCCCAAACCTTAAAATGCCTATAAATACACCCCTCACCACACCCACAATTCAGTTTAACGAATAGCCAAGAAGTGGGGTGATAAGAAAAAAGTGCGAAAGCATATAAAATAAGGAATTGGAATAATTGTGCTTTATACAAAAAAATCAAAACCACCACAAAAAAGGGCGGGCCTCATGGACTCTTGCTAATATGAAAGAAATGAATTTATCAGGTAAGTTCTTACATAAATTATGTTTTCTTTCATGTAATTAGCAAGAGTCCATGAGCTAGTGACGTATGGGATAATGATTACCCAAGATGTGGATCTTTCCACACAAGAGTCACTAGAGAGGGAGGGATAAAATAAAGACAGCCAATTCCTGCTGAAAATAATCCACACCCAGAATAACATTTTAATGAAAAAACATAAGCAGAAGATTCAAACTGAAACCACTGCCTGAAGTACGTTTCTACCAAAAACTGCTTCAGAAGAAGAAAACACATCAAAATGGTAGAATTTAGTAAAAGTATGCAAAGAGGACCAAGTTGCTGTTTTGCAAATCTGATCAACCGAAGCTTCATTCTTAAACGCCCAGGAAGTAGAAACTGACCTAGTAGAATGAGCTGTAATCCTTTGAAGCGGAGTGTTACCCGACTCAACATAGGCATGATGAAATAAAGATTTCAACCAAGATGCCAAAGAAATGGCAGAAGCTTTCTGGTCTTTTCTAGAACCGGAAAAGATGACAAATAGACTAGAAGTCTTTCGGAAAAACTTAGTAGCTTCAACATAATATTACAAAGCTCTAACAACATCCAAAGAATGCAATGATTTCTCCTTAGAATTCATAGGATTATGACATAATGAAGGAACCACAATTTCTCTACTAATGTTGTTAGAATTCACAACCTTAGGTAAAAAATTCAAAAGAAGTTCGCAGCACCGCCTTATCCTGATGCAAAATCAGAAAAGGAGACTCACAAAAAAGAGAAGATAATTCAGAGACTCTTCTGGCAGAAGAGATGGCCAAAAGAAACAAAACTTTCCAAGAAAGTAATATAACGACCAAAGAATGCATGGGTTCAAAAGGAGGAGCTTGAAGAGCCCCCAGAACCAAATTCAAACTCCAAGGAGGAGAAATTGACTTAATGACAAGTTTTATACGAACCAAAGGTTGTACAAAACAATGAATATCAGGAAGATTAGCAATCCTTCTGTGAAAAAAGAACAGAAAGAGCAGAGATTTGTCTTTCAAGAAACTTGCGGACAAACCTTTATCTAAACCATCCTGAAGAAATATAAGTCTTCCAGACTCTATAATATATCTCTCTAGATACAGATTTACGAGCCTGTCACATAGTATCAATCACAGAGTCAGAGAAACCTCTTTGACCAAGAATCAAGCGTTCAAACTCCACACCTTAAAATTAAGGTTTTGAGATCCTGATGGAAAAAAGGACCTTGAGACAGAAAGACTGGTCTTAACGGAAGAGTCCACAGCTGGCAAGAGGCCATCCGGACAAGATCCGCATACCAAAACCTGTGAGGCCATGCTGGAGCTACCAGCAGGACAAACGAGCATTCCTTTAGAATATTGGAGAATACCCTTGGAAGAAGAACTAGAGGCGGAAAGATATAGGCAGGATGACACTTGTAAGGAAGAGATAATGCATCCACTGCCTCCGCCCGAGGATCCCGGGATCCGGACAGATACCAGGGAAGTTTCTTGATTAGATGAGAAGCCATCAGATCTATTTCTGGGAGTTCCCACATTTGAACAATCTGAGGAAATACCTCTGGGTGAAGACCATTCGCCCAGGTGCAACGTTTGGCGACTGAGATAATCCGCTTTCCAATTGTCCATACCTGGGATATGAACCGCAGAGATTAGACAGGAGCTGGATTCCGCCCAAACTAAAATTCGAGATACTTCTTTCATAGCCAGAGGACTGTGAGTCCCTCCTTGATGATTGATGTATGCCACAGTTGTGACATTGTCTATCTGAAAACAAATGAACAACTCTCTCTTCAGAAGAGGCCAAGACTGAAGAGCTCTGAAAATTGTACGGAGTTCCAAAATATTGATCGGAAATCTCACCTCCTGAGATTCCCAAACTCCTTGTGCCGTCAGATACCCCCACACAGCTCCCCAACCTGTAAGACTTGCATCTGTTGATATTATAGTCCAGGTCGGAAGAACAAAGAAGCCCCCTGAACTAAACGATGGTGATCTGTCCACCATGTCAGAGAGTGTCGTATAATCGGTTTAAAGATATTAATTGAGATATCTTTGAGTAATCCCTGCACCATTGGTTCAGCATACAGAGCTGAAGAGGTCGCATGTGAAAACGAGCAAAGGAGATCGCATCTGATGCGGCAGTCCTAAGACCTAAAATTTCCATGCATAAGGCTACCAAAGGGAATAATTGTGACTGAAGGTTTTGACAAGCTGATATCAATGTTAAACTTCTCTTGTCTGACAAGGACAGAGTCATAGACACTGAATCTATCTAGAAACCTAAAAAGGTTACCCTTGTCTGAGGAATCAATGAACTGATTGGTAAATTGATCCTCCAACCATGAACTTGAAGAAACAACACAAGTTGATTCGTATGAGATTCTTCGAAAATGAGAAGACTGAGCAAGTACCCAGATATCGTCCAATAAGGAAATACCAAAACCCTGTTCTCTGATTACAGAAAGAAGGGCACCGAGAACCTTTGAAAAAAATTCTTGGAACTGAGGCTAGGCCAAACGGTAGAGCCACAAAACTGGTAATGCTTGTCTAAAAAGAGAATCTCAGACACTAAAAGTGATCTGGATGAATCGGAATATGCAGATACACATCCTGTAAATCTATTGTAGACATATAATACCCTTGCTAAACAAAAGGCAGGATAGTCCTACAGTAACCATCTTGAATGTTGGTATCCTTACATAACGATTCAATATTGATAGATCCGGAACTGGTCTGAAGGAATTGAACCTTCTTTGGTACAATGAAGAGATAAAATAAAACCCCAGCCCCTGTTCCAGAACTGGAACTGGCATAATTATTCCAGCCAACTCTAGATCTGAAACACATTTCAGAAATGCTGAGCCTTTGCTGTGTTAACTGGGACACGGGAAAGAAAAAAATCTCTTAGCAGGAGGCCTTAACTGAAGCCAATTCTGTACCTTTCTGAAACAATGTTCTGAAACCAGAGATTGAAAACGGAATTAATCAAAATTTCTTTGAAGAAAACGTAATCTGCCCCATACCAGCTGAGCTGGAATAAGGTCCGCACCTTCATGGGTACTTAGGAGCTGGCTATAGGTTTTCTATAAGGCTTGGATATATTCCAAACTGGAAATAGTTTCCAAACTGATACCGCTCCTGAGGATGAAGGATCAGGCTTTTGTTCCTTATTGTGAGGAAAGGAACGAAAATGATTATTAGACCTAAATTTACCTTAAATTTTTGATCCTTTGGTAAAAAAGTTCCCTTCCTTCCAGAAACAGTTGAGATAATAATTTATTACCCTGGAAAGAAAGGGAAAGCAAAGTTGACTTAGAAGACATATCAGCATTCCAAGTTTAATCCATAAAGCTCTTCTAGCTAAAATAGCTAGAGACATATACCTGACATCAACTCTAATGATATCAAAAGATGGTATCACCAATAAAATTATTAGCATGTTATAGAATAATAATAATGCTATAAAATTATGATCTGTTACTTGTTGCGCTAAAGCTTCTAACCAAAAAGTTGAAGCTGCAGCAACATCCGCTAAAAATATAGCAGGTCTAAGAAGATTACCTGAACATAAGTAAGCTTTTCTTAGAAAGGATTCCATTTTCCTATCTAAAGGATCCTTAAATGGAGTACTATCTGCCGTAGGAATAGTAGCACATTTAGCAGGAGTAGAGACAGCCCCATAACCTTAGGGATTTTGTCCCAAAAAACTCTAATCTGTCAGATGGCACAGGATATAATTGCTTAAACGTTTAGAAGGAGTAAAAGAATTACCCAAATTATTCCATTCCCTGGAAATTACTTCAGAAATAGCATCAGGGAGATTAAACACTTCTGGAATAACTACAGGAGATTTAAAAAACCTTATTTAAACGTTTAGATTTAGTATCAAGAGGACCAGAATCCTCTATTTCTAATGCAATTAATACTTCTTTAAATAAAGAACGAATAAATTCCATCTTGAACAAATACAAAGATTTATCAGCATCAACCTCTGAGACAGAAACCTCTGAACCAGAAGAACCATTATCAGTATTAGAATGATGATGTTCATTTAAAAATTCATCTGAGAAAAGAGAAGTTTTAAAAGACTTTTATGTAAACTAGAAGGAGAAATAACAGACATAGCCTTCTTAATGGATTTAAAAAATAAAATCTCTTATGTTTATCAGGAACACTCTGAAAAGTAGATGTTGACGGAACAGCAACAGGTAATGTAACAGTACTAAAGGAAATTTTATCTGCATTAATAAGTTTGTCATGACATGCAATACAAACAACAGCTGGAGAAACAGATACCAAAAATTATAGCAGATACACTTAGCTTGGTAGCTCCAGCACTAGAGAGCGATTTTCCTGTAGTATCTTCTGACTCAGATGCAACGTGAGACATCTTGCAATATGTAAGAGAAAAAACAACATATAAAGCAAAATTGATCAAATTCCTTAAATGACAGTTTCAGGAATGGGAAAAAATGCCAAAGAACAAGCTTCTAGCAACCAGAAGCAATGAAAAAATAAGACTTAAATAATGTGGAGACAAAAGCGACGCCCTTATTTTTAGCGCCAAATAAGACGCCCACATTATTTGGCGCCTAAATGCTCTTGGCGCCAAAAATGACGCCACATCCGGAACGCCGACATTTTTGGCGCAAAATAACGTCAAAAAATGACGCAACTTCCGGCGACACGTATGACGCTGGAAACGGAAAAGAATTTTTGCGCCAAAAAAGTCAGCGCCAAGAATGACGCAATAAAATGAAGCATTTTCAGCCCCCGCGAGCCTAACAGCCCACAGGGAAAAAAAGAGTCAAATTTTTGAAGGTAAGAAAAAATGATTAATTCAAATGCATTATCCCAAATATGAAACTGACTGTCTGAAAAATAAGGAAAGTTGAACATTCTGAGTCAAGGCAAATAAATGTTTGAATACATATATTTAGAACTTTATAAACAAAGTGCCCAACCATAGCTTAGAGTGTCACAGAAAATAAGATTTACTTCCCCAGGACACTCATCTACATGTTTGTAGAAAGCCAAACCAGTACTGAAACGAGAATCAGCAGAGGTAATGGTATATATAAAAGAGTATATCGTCGATCTGAAAAGGGAGGTAAGAGATGAATCTCTACGACCGATAACAGAGAACCTATGAAATAGACCCCGTAGAAGGAGATCACTGCATTCAAATAGGCAATACTCTCCTCACATCCCTCTGACATTCACTGCACGCTGAGAGGAAAACCGGGCTCCAACTTGCTGCGGAGCGCATATCAACGTAGAATCTAGCACAAACTTACTTCACCACCTCCATCGGAGGCAAAGTTTGTAAAACTGAATTATGGGTGTGGTGAGGGGTGTATTTATAGGCATTTTAAGGTTTGGGAAACTTTGCCCCTCCTGGTAGGAATGTATATCCCATACGTCACTAGCTCATGGACTCTTGCTAATTACATGAAAGAAACCATATATACAATAAAGGGAACCATTGCCATCAAGTGTCAAATAAATACATTACAGGTGATGGGTTAAATAGTTCTGTGCCAACTGGAACCTGGCGAAGAACAGAGACGGTAAGAGAGGTACGGTTATTGTGCCATATAAGTCAGACTGAAGCGAAGGGCTGGAAACAGGATGGGAAATGGGAGGGTAGGGACAGAGTGGTACAGAGCAGAGGAGAAGAAAAACTGTTTCAGAGGGTTTGTAGAATTGAGCATAAAACCAAAAGAAGAGAAAATAATAAAATAAAACCTTAAAATATATGAAATAAAAATGTAATCACTGACTGCAAAACAATTTAGAAAAGAAAAAGATAAAAAAAGACAAGTAACTGTAAGGGAAAAGTATATAGAAATAAGGCAGAAACTACAACCATTTATGTATCTAGAACAAAGTAACAAAAATAAAGAGGAGAGCCTGGAGGCCACTAGTCAATATATTACATTATTATTATGATTACTATGGCTTCACTGATAGGGCTATTTATTTATGTGCTGCTTCAATGGTTATTGTTTTTTCTCATATTCTGTTATGTTTTAATAGAAAGTTTAATGCAAAATTTGGATCTCTGATCTTTTAATCAAACAGTTGCTCAGTAACCATGGTTGCCAAACTGCTCTCACCCAATCATGATAATCCTAAAAATCTGTCCAGTTAGTGGGCAACAAATAATGGAGCTTTATTTTACTGAATGTCCTTATTGTTTTATGTTTTCTATTCCAGGATTTTCCTGTCCCCTAGAGCAAAATAATCCTTGCAACCAATCAAAAATGAATTACCTTGTACATATATAGCATGAATTGTTGTTTGCACATGTACAGGCAAAGAGCTTGAAAGGCACAGTCTACTCCAAAATAGTTATTGTTTAAAAATATAGATAATCATTTTATTACCCATTCCCCAGTTTTGCGTAACCAATACAGTTATATTAATATACTTTTTACCTATGTGATTTACTTTGTATCTAAGCCTCTGCAGACAGCCCCCTTATTTTAGTTATTTTGAAAGACTTGGATTTTAGCCAATCAGTGATGACTCCTAGGTAACTCCACGTGCGTGAGCCCAATGTTATCTATATGGCACACATGAACTAACACCCTCTAGTTGTGAAAAACTGTCAAAATGGACTGAGATAAGAGGTGGCCTACAAGGGCTTAGAAATTAGCATATGACCCTACCTACGTTTAGCATTCAACCAAGAATAAAAAAGTAAATTTAAAAGTTGTTATGATTCAGAAATTGCATAACCCTTTCTGAATCTTGAAAGTTTCATTTTGACTAGTCCCTTAAAGTAGCCAATTAAGGTGGTTTAACACTGTGACGTGAGTCACCAAGATCTGAGGGCCTGTTATGGAACATTCTTTGGGCAGAGGGTACATGGGCTTAAGGATACCCAGAGACTGCATGGAAATGTGGACTTTTATATGCTGGACACCCCATGTACTTTCATAACTCTATCTTATGTCCATGTCACCCTGTATCCATAAATACAGGATGGGTACTGGGTGAGAGTGCCCCTTGTGGGAGCAATTGTGACTCTATAAACCAAGTAGGAATAAAGAACTTAATAGTTAATGTTAATAAGAGCTGTTTTTATATTTTGTAATAAGATGTATTTTATTTACGTTTCAGATCTAACTGTGTCTCATGAGTCTGTCTGGGTAAACTGATTGTGTTCCTGTGTGATTATGTTAACTATACTGCCCAAAATCAGATTGCCTGATTAAACTTTCTTCCCCAGTTAATTAACTTTATATGTTAATATGTTTTACCTGTGAATAGACAATTGTTAGAGGTTTGATGTATTGTTCATACATTTGCTTTACTGTTTAACCAATTCCCTCTGTAACCTAAAGCTCTGTGACTCTGGAATGCCAGGGCATAAAAATATGTGTGCTGCTTTTAAATAAAGTGTTCATTTTGTGTTCAGACCCCTGAGTGTTGCCACATTTGGTGGCAGCAGTGGGATTGATTTCTTGTCCTGCTGACAGAGGAGGAGCAGCACCGTCACCCGCAGCTATGAAAGTGGAGCTACTATGGCGAATGCAGCAAGTGCTGACCCACCTTGACGAACCTGTTTCTGCACAGGACAAGCTGGGTTGGAGGGATGTGCTGCCTAGCTATCAGTCCCTAAGCAGCACTACAAAGATGCGTCAATGGCAGCCAGTGAAGGATGGCAGCCAGACGACTATGGAAGATGCGGAGCCAACCCATATGAAGCAGCAGTCCGGGTAATGAACGCTGAGGTGGTGAAGCAGATAACCAGGTATCAAAATATTCGGACGGCTAAGATGCTGGGATCAGATACCTTTAAATGGGAGGTTCCGATTTGGGACTTCGAGCAGCAAGTCAAAGTCGCCCTTGCTGTGGTAGGAGGGCCAGTTCCAGAGGAGATGTGCCTGGAAGGGAGAGCCCTGATTTAGCTAGAGATGTGAAAAGATGCACTAGAGAATTGGTATGGCTGCAGAGGCAAAGTCCTGCCCTCCCCAGAACAGCGCTTCAGGGACCAGGTAAACTTGCGGCTCTGCTTACTAAGAGGACAACCCACAGGTGAGGGGATAGCTGGACTGAAGTGTCTGGTGCAAAGGGAGGTTGAGCTTGAGGATCAGTACAGAGCGCTATATTGGTTTGTAGACAGGTGGCAGTCGAGGGTAGAAATGCACTTTTCACCGGATGGTGATGACTTTGGTGGCCCGGCTTATTATGGGAAGCATTTTAAGGAGAAAGTTGACTTTGGCAGTTCTGAGGGATATCAATTCTGGGACATTCAAAGCAAGAGGCAGGATCTGTTACAGCCATTGAAAGCACTTGCCTTAGAGTCTGACCTGACATGCCTTATCTATCAGGAATAGTACCATGAGGTGGATTACCTAGAACTGCTGGAAAGTGGTCCTTTACTTACTTCAAAATCAGCGGATCTAGGGGACTTAATATCCATGGATGTTGATCCGGGAGGTGTGGATGAGACAGTGGTCTCCACTGCAGGATACAGGGAAGTCGGCCTAGATCCTCAACCCCCTGGCATGGGGACCCTAGTCACCCTGTTATCTCCCCAGCAGGACCCAGAGATTGTGGATCTAACTGACTTTTCCTCTGAGGTAACAGATGCATATTACCCAGCAGAAGAGCAGGCAACAGGGCAGAGTGTTGTTGGCCTCTGCCCACCCCTAACCGGTGCCCCAGAAAACAGTAATGATAGCCTCACGCTGGCAGAGGGACCAGAGGAGCATGCAGCAATCCTGGCGGAGGAGCAAGCAATGGGAGATTCCTATCCAGTACTAGTGGATGTGACTACAGTCTCCACCTGTATTCTCCAGGGATGCTGGGCAGTTGGCCCTGAACTGCAACAGCATGTTGGAGTGAGCCCAGCCACCCTGTCTTCTCTCCAGTGACTGAAAGGACTCCAGGGAGATGGGACAGTCGGCACTTCTCCCAGGCAGCGGGTATGTTCTATGAGAGAGGCAGAGGTCGGCCGGATGAGTGATGCTCTGTTTGGGACTATTTGTTTGGGGTACTGTGTGGATACAGGCATTGGGGGAACCTATGGACTAACTTCGAAGTCAACCCATCTCAGGTCTCTTCCTGTGTTAGTCTCCTTCTGAAGGGGGAGATATAACTTTAGACTGCAGTCAAAGGGAGAAACCAGGAGCTACTGCTCTGGATAAAGGGATGACCAGGACAGGGGAAGTGTTCTGATGAAAGTACTCATTTGGGGTACCAGGCAGTCCATCACAAACACTGATTCAGCTTAGTTAATAATCATTTATTTAAACAGACATATTTATGTATAATCTCCATCAAATAGCTAAATAAAAATCTATATTGAAAAATAGATATTAACATTCACACCTGAACTACCTTGTAGTCCCACTGCTTTTGCAAATAATGATTTTCCTATCCTTATTATTGAAGTAAAACTGATAATCCATCTTAAAGGGACAGTCTACTTTTATTGTTTAAAAAGATAGATAATGCCTTTATTACCCATTACCCAAATTGGCATAACCAACATGGTTATATTAATACACTTTTTAAACTCTGTGATTACCTTGTATCTAAGCCTCTTTTGACAGCCCCCTGATCACATGACTTTTTATTTATTTGGTGGCAGCAGTGGGATTGATTTCTTGTCCTGCTGACAGAGGAGGAGCAGCCCCGTCACCCGCAGCTATGAAAGCAGAGCTCCTATGGCGAATGCAACAAGTGCTGACCCACCTTGACAAACTTGTTTCTGCACAGGACAAGCTGGTTTGGAGGGATGTGCTGCCTAGCTATTAGCGAAACTGCATCCAGGTGGATTCTGAAATCCACCGGGATGCAGCAAAAGCAAACGGAGCTTTAAAAAAAAAAAAACCCTAACCGTCCGCAATAAGTAATAAAAAATAAAAAAAAGCCCCCCCAAAATAAAAACACCCCTTAATCTAAGAATAAACTACAAATAGCCCTTAAAAGGGTTTTTTGTAGGGCATTTTGTAGGGCACCAAACCCCCCCAAATAAAAAAAACTAACACTAATAAACCTAAACTACCCATTTGTATGGGCATTGCCCTTAAAAGGGCATTCAGCTCTTTTTCACTGCCCTTGAAAGGGCATGCAGCTCTTTTGCAAATTGCCCAATAAACCCTAATCTAAAAAAAAATCTAACACTAAAGCCCCAAATAGGTACTCATGGTTTCAGAAGTCCGGCAGAGAAGGTCTTCATCCACTGCGAAGGTAGTGCAGAGCGGAGGTCCGGAGCTGTCTTCCCAGATGTGGCAATCCTCAGCGGTGGTCATCTGTGGCGGCGTTGGTGGTCCTCGGCGGCATGGAGGCTCCTCTTCATCCGATATCCGTCCTATACTGAATTTTAAATGTAAGGTACCACAATCAATTTGGGGTACCTTGCATTCCTATTAGCTGAATTTTTCAAAACAGCCAATAGGATTAGAGCTACTGAAATCCTATTGGCTGTTCAAATCAGCCAATAAGATTTCAGTAGCTCTCATCCTATTTTGAAATCAGCCAATAAAATGAGCGCAACTGAAATCTTATTGTCTGATTTGAACAGCCAATAGGATTTCAGTAGCTCTCATCCTATTGGCTGTTTTGAAAAATTTAGCCAATAGGAATGCAAGGTACCCCAAATTGATTGCGGTACCTTGCATTCAATATTCCGTATACATCGGACATCAGATGAAGAGGAGCCTCTATGCCGCCGATGCTGCCACAGTTGACAACCGCCGAGGATCACCACATCTGGGAAGACCGATCCGCGCCACCTTTGCTGTAGATGAAGATGATGGACCCACCTAGATCTTCTCAACCGGACTTCTGAAACCATAAATACTTATTGGGGCTTTGGTGTTAGTTTTTTATTATTGGGCAATTTCAAAAAGAGCTGAATGCCCTTTTAAGGGTAGTAAAAATGAGCTGAATGCTCTTTTAAGGGCAATGCCCATACAATTGCCCCTTTAGGGGCAATGGGTAGTTAAGGTTTATTAGGGGTTTTTTAGTTGGGGGGGTTTGGTGGGACTTTGTTTATTTTTAATGTAAAAGAGCTGATTTCTTTAGGGTAATGCCAAACAAAAAGCCATTTAAAGGCTATTTGTATATTAGTATCAGATAAGGGAGTGTTTATATTTTGGGGGGGGGATATTTTTATAGGGGTATTAGTTTAGGTTTAATTTTATTATTTTGGATAGCTTTGTTTTTTTTATTCTGTATTTTTACTTTTTTATTTTTTGTAGCTTGGGGGGTTGCATTTTTGATATATAGACTGCCCTCTGGGCAGGCTTATCAACTAGTGTATATATATATATATATATATATATATATATATGGTTTTAATTATATAAGTAGTTACTAGGGGGTGTAGTTTGTGTGATATTCATGCACATTTTTTTTGTTTTTATTGTTTAATTAGTATAATATAGGTACCACTAGGTGGAGCTGTGAGAATGTATTATGAGTTCATATGCGTTAATGTTTGGTACTATGTATCAATGGTATATTAATATGTATTTAAATGTCACTGTTAGTGTGTAGCTACTAGGAATGATTAATGGGAATTAAAACCTGAAACATCAACGGCTTGGACCATGACCTTTATGTTCCAATAAAGCTTTTGAGCATTGGCATGGTGCTGTGGATATTCATGATTTATGAACTGCCTATTTGGGTTTATGCAGTGACCCTATTTTACACTTTGCACATGCAGTAAGACGGTAAGGGGGAATGTGGGCTAACTTTTGTTTTGAGTATTGTTCTGCATATACTCTCCAACCATCCCCTTTCCTTGTCCAAGACGTAATCATTAGGTTTACAGTACTGCAGAATCTGTTGGCCCAATACAAATAAAGTATCATTAATTTTATAAAATGTACCTCTTCCTCTTGTTCTCTTGGATTTAGAAAGTCTTCAGAGCCTGAGACTTCTCTGAATTTGCTGGAACGTGTGAAAGAAAAAATCTTCTCACAGGAGATCTTACTCTAAATCCTATCCGATTCCCTTGAGACAATACTCTGAATCCATTGATTTTGAACAGAATCTGCCCAAATATTTTGGAAAAATTTTAATCGGCCCCCCACCAGCTGAGGTGGAATGAGGGCCGCACCTTTATGCGGACTTGGGGGCTGGCTTTGGTTTCTTAAAAGGCTTGGATTTATTCCAACTTGAAGGTTTCCAATCGGAACCAGATTCTTTTGGGGAAGGATTGGCTTTCTGTTCCTTATTCAGTCGAAAAGAACGAAAATGATTAGAAGCTTTAGATTTACCCTTAGATCTTTTATCCTGAGGTAAAAAAACTCCCTTCCCCCCAGTGACAGTGAAATAATTGAATCCAACAGAGAACTAAATATATCGTTACCTTGGAAAGACAGAGATAAGGAAATTTATGCTTACCTGATAAATTTATTTCTTTTACGATATGACGAGTCCACAGATTTCATCCTTACTTGTGGGAATATCGCCTCCTGGTCAGCAGGAGGAGGCAAAGAGCTCCACAGCAGAGCTGCATAAATCGCTCCTCCCTTCCCCCCCAACCCAGTCATTCGACCAAAGTTAGGAAGAGAAAGGAAAAGCCAAGGAGCAGAGGTGACTGAAGTTTAATAAAAAATAAAGACCTGTCTTAAAAGATGACAGGGTGGGCCGTGGACTCGTCATATCATAAAATAAATAAATTTATCAGGTAAGCATAAATTTCCATTTCTTTTACAAGATATGACAAGTCCACGGATTTCATCCTTACTTGTGGGATACAATACCAAAGCAATAGGACACGGATGAAAGGGAGGGACAAGACAGGAACCTAAACGGAAGGCACCACTGCTTGAAGAACCTTTCTCCCAAAAGCAGCCTCAGATGAGGCAAACGTATCAAATTTGTAAAACTTGGAAAAAGTGTGAAGAGACGACCAAGTTGCAGCCTTGCAAATCTGTTCAACAGAAGCATCATTTTTAAATGCCCACGAGGAAGCCACAGCTCTAGTGGAATGAGCCATAATTCGTTCTGGAGGCTGCTGTCCAGCAGTCTCATAAGCAACACGGATGATACTCCTCAGCCAAAGAGAAAGAGAGGTAGCCATAGCTTTCTGACCCCTACGCTTCCCAGCAAAAATAACAAATAATGAAGATGTTTGACGAAAATCCTTAGTCGCCTGCAAGTAGAACTTCAAGGCATGGACTACAAATCACATTGTAATGCCGAAAGCTCAAAAACTCTGCGAGCAGAAGAAATAGCAACCAAAAATAAAACTTTCCAAGATAACTTAATATCTATAAAATGCATGGGTTCAAACGGAACCCCTTGAAGAACATTAAGAACTAAATTCAAACTCCAAGGAGGAGCAATTGGACTAAACACAGGCCGGATTCTAGCCAGGGCCTGACAAAAAGATTGAACACCTGGAATATCTGCCAGAAGCTTCTGTAGCAAAATAGACAAAGCAGAAATCTGTCCTTTTAAGGAACTTGCTGACAATCCTTTCTCCAATCCTTCTTGGAGAAAAGCTAAAATCCTGGTAATCCTAACCCTACTCCATGAATAGCCCTTGGATTCGCACCAATAAAGATATTTACGCCATATCTTATGGTAAATTTTTCTGGTAACAGGCTTGCAAGCTTGAACTAAAGTATCAATGACCGCATCACAGAACCCCCGCTTAGATAAAATCAAGCGTTCAATCTCCAAGCAGTCAGCTGCAGAGAAATTAGATTCGGATGATGGAAGGGTCCCTGAATGAGAAGGTCCTGCCTCAATGGAAGCTTCCACGGCGGCAGAGAAGACATATCCACCAGATCGGCATTCCAAGTCCTGCGAGGCCATGCAGGAGCAATTAGAATCACCGAAGCCCTCTCCTGTTTGATCCGTGCAATCACCCGGGGAAGGAGAGCAAACGGTGGAAACACATAATCTAGGTTGAACGACCAAGGCACTGCCAAGGCATCTATCAGTTCTATACAAGTGGAAAAATGGCAAATAGATGGCGCTGGTCTGTACAGTGATGTTTCTCTATATATGGCGAAGAGAAAAAGGGCTTGAGGTGTGTGTAGGATCCAATTAATATAAGTGCAGTATACTCACTCCATAAGTAGTGGGAGTTCAGCTGCAATGTAATGTGTCTCCAGAGTGATGTAGTTCCCCAGAATAGTTTCAGAATCTCTCAAGAACCTGTTAATAGGTCTGCAAGCAAATGAAGACTCAAAATGACCAAAGGTGTCCAGTAAATCAAGAAAAAACAAAATAGTAACTTACTCCATAAATAGGAGAATCCGGCTTGTCTCAGCAAAGAAGAATATCAACAGTCTTCCAACTTTGATAAAAAGATATTTATTTAAGCTCAACGCGTTTCAACTTTTAGCAAGTCTTTCTCAAGAGCAATATAAAATCAATAAAAGCAAGTAGCTGTGTATGATTGCTGTGTTCACAAGCCGGTTTATATACAGAGGTGATGCTATCCAATTTCCTGTGTAAGACAGGAAGTTGGATTTACAATATACAATGTAAAAAACAAAACAAAATAAAGAATATGGATTGGTGGCAGACTGATTATATACTTAAATTGTTATTAAAATTTCAAATGCCGATATTTTTGATAAATTTGTAGTTAAAATACATAGTCTGGCATCAATCCGATTTTTAACCAATCAGAAACAGTATCTATAAATTGACCAATTGGGAATGACTCGAGATTCAGTCCTCAAACAGGTAGTCAATGGTGCATGTGTTCCTTTTCAGGTCCGGTTGGAGTCATGTGAGTCAAACTGCCAATCCATGCAAAGTTGTGTGCTAAATGAAGGCGGCCAATCTGTATGGAGTTTGCAAAACTTTTCAGTCTGCAAGGGAGTTGTTGATAGGTCCATATTTGAGAGGGGAGGATCTTTTGACTTTTGCTTATTGTGTCCTTTATATCGGAGTTAAATGCATTTAAATTGTCTAGAAAAAAGCGGAAAAGATATGAACAGTATTTGTTCTTTCTCATGCATATAAAATATGATGATGATTTTCATCATATGTTATCATATATAACTTTGATCTACATTACGTTAGATTCATTACATTCGTAAAGGAACAGCATTTATAGAAAAACAACATATCTCTATATGACATTGTGATGTATATATTCCAACTGCAGTAACAGCAAAGATCATTCTCTTCAAAAAAATGATTCAAATCCCTATAGTTTGAATAAAAAAAAAATTTTTTTATTTTTTTTTTATTATTTGTTATGAAGAACTTTGTTTCTAATATTTTACCTAAAGATAATAAAAAAGTAAATAGTGCACTTTTGTTGAATAAAAACTTTAAACATTGTGTGTGTAATTACTATTGTGGATATGTGTTTAGACTGTGAGTTATAGTGCCCACTTGGTCTAATTTAGAAGAATGTAGTGTAATTTAATATTTAAATGACTCGTGAAAATTGAAGCTATGATATTTGTAACAATTGCATAATCCATAAGTATTCTTACGAGGATACGTAATAAAAACTAAATGTATCCATAGCTTAGGGTTATTTATGAGTGAAAGACATGTAAAAGTGCTCAATGTCTAATATAGACGCTAAGTGAAAAATACATATAGTAAATATTAGTGTGTTAAAATTATGTTGAATGATAATATGGAAGACTTGAAAATATAACAACCTGAAATTGAGTAAATGAAGGAATTTCTAGGGATATTATTAAATGAATGCCGCTATTTTGATATCTTTATTTAAACCCCAATTGTTATTGTCCACTCACGGGATGTAGATCCGAATTATCTTGGATACTTCTGTCATCGCTAAGGAACTCCTTGTTCCTCCCTGATGATTGATGTAAGCCACAGTCGTGATGTTGTCCGACTGAAATCGGATGAATTTGGCTGAAGCCAACTGAGGCCAAGCTTGAAGTGCATTGAAAGTGCTAAAAACCAAATGATGAATATCAGTTGCGCCTAATCAAATAAAAACAATAATGAAAAAACAACATTAATATAAAATACCTCCGATTTGAAGGTACAATAGAATGTGCAAAAGAAAATTAGTGCAAAAAAAAACAACATGTGTGACCCACACGCTAAGTAAAATAGGTGTATCTCACAGGGCTGGTAAATAATTGATACAACAATCAAACCAAAAAAACCTGGTGTGTGATCACAACAGTCCAAAGTTCAAATGATGAAGATGTGGCAGCAAAAACTTCTTCCAAAAGTTGAAGGCAATTCAAACGAAGCAAATCTGTATAGAACACAAAAAAGAAGAAGGCGCCAACATAGTGTGAATCAGTATTGAAAGTTGTTCACTCCCCACACATTAATCGTACTTACAAGAAGTAAGGCACTTGAGAAGTGCTACAACAGCTTTCTGGAACATTAACAGCTGTCCAGGTAGCTGCTCTCTCGTGATGAAAGTGAAATCCTTGATGCCGTATGTGATATGCAAATATCCTGCAGCTTTGACCCCTCTTGCAGTATTGCTCTCTCTCGTAGTGTCTGCCTTAGGAGAAATGCCCAAACCAGGTGGGCTAGCAGCCGGACTCCATATGCAGAAATGGATAAAAATATCAAGCATAAAATATCACTCAAGCCGTGATAACGATATAGTCTAAAAACAAATGTTTATTTGGTAAACATGTAATCACAACGCGTTTCCCGGTCTGTCTTGACCGCTTCCTCACCTGAGGAAGCGGTCAAGACAGACCGGGAAACGCGTTGTGATTACATGTTTACCAAATAAACATTTGTTTTTAGACTATATCGTTATCACGGCTTGAGTGATATTTTATGCTTGATATTTTTATCCATTTCTGCATATGGAGTCCGGCTGCTAGCCCACCTGGTTTGGGCATTTCTCCTAAGGCAGACACTACGAGAGAGAGCAATACTGCAAGAGGGGTCAAAGCTGCAGGATATTTGCATATCACATACGACATCAAGGATTTCACTTTCATCACGAGAGAGCAGCTACCTGGACAGCTGTTAATGTTCCAGAAAGCTGTTGTAGCACTTCTCAAGTGCCTTACTTCTTGTAAGTACGATTAATGTGTGGGGAGTGAACAACTTTCAATACTGATTCACACTATGTTGGCGCCTTCTTTTTTGTGTTCTATATTGAAGTGCATTGAATATTGCTCTCAACTCCAGAATATTGATGGGAAGTAGAGACTCCGACCGAGTCCACACACCCTGAGCCTTCAGGGAATTCCAGACTGCACCCCACCCTAGTAGACTGGCGTCCGTTGTCACTATCAACCATGAAGGACTGCGGAAGCACGTCCCTTGGGACAGATGATCCTGCGACAACCACCAAAGAAGAGAGTCTCTTGTCTCCTGATCTAGATCTATCTGAGGAGACAAATCTGCATAATCTCCATTCCACTGTCTGAGCATGCTCAGTTGTAGAGGTCTGAGATGAAAACGAGCAAACGGAATGATGTCCATTGCCGACACCATCAATCCAATTACCTCCATGCATTGAGCCACTGATGGCTGAGGATCGAACTGAAGGGCTCGGCATGTATTCAAAATCTTTAACTTTCTGACTTCCGTCAAGAATATTTTCATGGATATAGTGTCTATTAGAGTTCCCAGGAAAGGAACCCTTGCCTGTGGAATCAGTGAACTTTTTTCTAGATTCACCTTCCACCCGTGAGTCCTTAGAAAGGACAGAACCATTTCGGTATGAGCCTTTGTTAATTGGTAAGACGACGCCTGGATCAGAATATCATCCAGATAAGGCGCCACAGCAATGCCTCACGGTCTGAGAACCTCCAGCAGAGACCCTAGAACCTTCGTGCAGATCCTGGGTGCCATGGCCAGCCCGAAGGGAAGAGCCATGAACTGAAAATGTTTGTCCAGAAAGGCAAACCTTAGGAACTGGTGATGATCTTTGTGGATAGGAATATGAAGATATGCATCCTTTAAGTCCACGGTAGTCATATATTGACCCTCCTGGATCAATGGAAGAATTGTCCGAATAGTCTCCATGTTGAAAGATCGGACTCTGAGAAACTTGTTCAGACTCTTGAGATCGGTCGGAACGTTCCCTCTTTTTTGGAAACCACGAAAAGGTTTGAGTAAAACCCCTGCCCCTGTTCCTGTTTTGGAACTGGACAAATCACTCCCATAGTGGAGAGGTCTTTTACACAACATAAGAATGCCTCTTTTTTTATCTGGTCTACAGACAATCGTGAAAGAAGAAACCTTCCCCATGGGAGGGAATTTTTGAACTCCAGTTGATACCCTTGGGACACGATTTCTAGTGTACATGGATCCTGAACATCTCTTATCCAAGCCTGGACAAAGAGAGAAAGTCTGCCCCCTACTAGATCGGATCCTGGATCGGGGGCAGCCCCTTCATGCTGTCTTGGTGGCAGCAGCGGGCTTCTTGGGTTGTTTACTTTTGTTCCAAGCCTGATTGGGTCTTCAGACGGGCTTGGCTTGAGCAAAGTTCCCTTCCTGTTTAGTGGAAGAGGAAGAAGGGACTCCCTTGAAATTTCGAAAGGAACGAAAATGTCTCCTTTGTTTAGACGTCTTATCCTGAGGGAGGAGATTACCCTTCCCTCCCGTAATGTCAGAAATGATCTCCTTCAATTCAGGCCCAAATAGGGTCTTTCCTTTGAAAGGAATAGCCAAAAGCTTGGATTTAGAAGACACATCCGCAAACCAAGATTTCAACCATAAGGCTCTGCATGCTAAAATGGAAAAACCTGCATTCTTAGCCACCAACTTGGCGATCTGAAAAGCGGCATCCGTAACAAAAGAACTGGCCATCTTAAGGGCCTTAATTCTATCCATTATTTCTTCCAAAGGAGTCTCAGTCTTAAGAGACTCTTCTAGGGAGTCAAACCAAAAGGCATCCGCCGTTGTGACTGGTACTGGTCGGTTGCAATAGAAACCCTTGATGAACATATAGCTTTTTGTAGAAGACCCTCCAACTTTTTATCCATAGGGTCTTTGAAGGCACAACTGTCCTCAATAGGGATAGTCATACGCTTAGCCAGGGTAGAAATGGCTCCCTCCACCTTAGGAATTGTTTGCCAAGAGTCCCGAACGGTGTCAGATAAAGGGTACATTTTCTTAAAAATAGGGGAAGGAGAGAACAGTATACCCGGTCTTTCCCATTCCCTAGTAATAATTTCTGAAATTCTCTTGGGAATCGGAAAAATGTCAGAATAAGAAGGGAACTCCAAATACCTGTCCATCTTACACAATTTCTCTGGAGGGACCACAATAGAGTCACAGTCATCCAGAGTCATCAGAACCTCCCGCAGTAAAAAGCGAAGGTGTTCAAGCTTAAATATAAAGGACATCACGTCCGAATCTGTCTTGGGTAATGCACTACCTGAGTCAGATAGTTCCCCTTCTGACAGAACCTCCCTACCCCCCCTCAGAGACCTGGGAGGGAGCATCGGAGATCGCCATCAAGGAATCAGAAGTCGCATGGACTACCTGGGTCACTTTTCTACTATGTTTACCCTATAGTACTGGCAACTTAGATAACACTTCTGTAAGAGTTGATGACATAACTGCAGCCATATCCTGCAGAGTGAATGACGCAGACGCCGATGAAGAACATGGCGTCACCTGCGCGGCATTATGGGCTGAGACACTTGGGGAGAAAATTGCGGTTTATCCTGAACCTCATCAGTCTGAGGACAATCATCAGTATCATTATTTAAGAAAATTTGTTCTTTACACTGTAATGCCCTAGTAATACATGAGGGACAAAGTGTAACAGGGGGTTCCACAATGGCATTTAAACACAGAAGGCATGTACATTGTTCAATGTAATCCATTTTGATAATTTGAAAAACAGCAAGTTTATCTAATTCACTGAGTATATGAGTGTAAAATCAGCTTAAAAACAAATTATATGTTGAGTACTGTATCTTTAAGGGGAAAAAAACTGCACCGTATAAGTTTACAGTTCCTGTATGCAGGCTGTTGAAAAATAACATACTGTTATAATTTAGAAAATAACTCGGTCACCTCGCCGCACAAGCAGACTTAGGAGCTGAGATGAAATGTTGCCAATCGGAACCGCACAGTAACTGCGATGTCAAAGCGCGCGAAGCAGTAAACCCCACTCTTCATGGGTGTAAACCTCAACCACAATGCAGCCATGTACCATAACGTAACAAAAAGCATAATTTCACCTGAACTGTCCCCAGCGTCTCTAAAGTTAACCCCACACATTATGTCCCAGAGCTTCAAGGCTAGAGTGTCTGGTTATAAAACGTCCCCACACGTTATCTCCCAGCGCCTCCAGGCCAGACCAGATGCCAGAGTGTCTGGAAAAATAAACTATAGCGTTTTTTGTGCCCATATCCCAGCGCTTCTGAGTTAGCAAACTGCCAGAGTGTCTGGGTCATTTCATTATCTGATAAAGGGAGACCTCAATTCTAGCCCCCAACAGCATAGTACCAGTACAGTTAATCTGAGATATTTTTGTGCCCAGAATAAAAAACTGCACCTACCTCCATGCTGAGGGACAGCATGACAACTTCACAGTATCAAGAGTTCCACTCTTCCTCCTGAGTTCCTGTGAAAGAAGAAAGGTCTTAGTTAGCATTCTCTAAGACCATACACATAGAAGCAGCATAAGCGTGGGAGGCGCAGTAAAGCTAAAACTCCACTAGTTCCCATAGCCTAAAAGGCTAACACTCCAGACACTGCCCTATAATAAAATAGTACACTTTGGTACCATTTGAAAAATAAAAAACTCTTGATTGAAGAATCTAAACTAACACCTCACTTTACCTCTTCCTATCACTAACACAGGCAAAGAGAATGACTGGGTTGGGGGGGAAGGGAGGAGCTATTTATGCAGCTCTGCTCTGGAGCTCTTTGCCTCCTCCTGCTGACCAGGAGGCGGTATTCCCACAAGTAAGGATGAAATCCGTGAACTCGTCATATCTTGTAAAAGAAAGTAATCTAAACTTGGATACCATGTCAGCATTCCAATATTAGAGCCACAAAGCTCTTCTAGCTAAAATAGCTAAAGACATAGATTCAACATCAATATTGATGATATCAAAAATAGCATCACAAATAAAATGATTAGCATGTTGAAGCAAGCGAACAATGCTAGACAAATCAGAATCTGTTTCCTGTTGCGCTAAGCATTCCAACCAAAAAGTCAGTCATGGATATAGTAGGCCTAAGAATGTAGCCAGAAAATAAATGAGCTTTCCTTAGATAAGATTAAAGTTTCCTATCTAAAGGGTCCTTAAAAACATAATTTATGTAAGAACTTACCTGATAAATTCATTTCTTTCATATTAGCAAGAGTCCATGAGCTAGTGACGTATGGGATATGCATTCCTACCAGGAGGGGCAAAGTTTCCCAAACCTCAAAATGCCTATAAATACACCCCTCACCACACCCACAAATCAGTTTAACGCATAGCCAAGAAGTGGGGTGATAAGAAAAAAAGTGCGAAAGCATAAAAAATAAGGAATTGGAATAATTGTGCTTTATACAAAAAAATCATAACCACCACAAAAAGGGTGGGCCTCATGGACTCTTGCCAATATGAAAGAAATGAATTTATCAGGTAAGTTCTTACATAAATTATGTTTTCTTTCATGTAATTAGCAAGAGTCCATGAGCTAGTGACGTATGGGATAATGACTACCCAAGATGTGGATCTTCCACGCAAGAGTCACTAGAGAGGGAGGGATAAAATAAAGACAGCCAATTCCGCTGAAAATAATCCACACCCAAAATAAAGTTTAAATCTTATAATGAAAAAAACTGAAATTATAAGCAGAAGAATCAAACTGAAACAGCTGCCTGAAGTACTTTTCTACCAAAAACTGCTTCAGAAGAAGAAAACACATCAAAATGGTAGAATTTAGTAAAAGTATGCAAAGAAGACCAAGTTGCTGCTTTGCAAATCTGATCAACCGAAGCTTCATTCCTAAACGCCCAGGAAGTAGAAACTGACCTAGTAGAATGAGCTGTAATCCTTTGAGGCGGAGTTTTACCCGACTCAACATAAGCATGATGAATTAAAGATTTCAACCAAGAGGCCTTCTGACCTTTCCTAGAACCGGAAAAGATAACAAATAGACTAGAAGTCTTTCGGAAATTCTTAGCAACTTCAACATAATATTTCAAAGCTCTAACTACATCCAAAGAATGCAATGATCTCTCCTTAGAATTCTTAGGATTAGGACATAATGAAGGAACCACAATTTCTCTACTAATGTTGTTAGAATTCACAACCTTAGGTAAAAATTTAAAAGAAGTTCGCAACACCGCCTTATCCTGATGAAAAATCAGAAAAGGAGACTCACAAGAAAGAGCAGATAATTCAGAAACTCTTCTAGCAGAAGAGATGGCCAAAAGAAACAAAACTTTCCAAGAAAGTAATTTAATGTCCAATGAATGCATAGGTTCAAACGGAGGAGCTTGAAGAGCCCCCAGAACCAAATTCAAACTCCAAGGAGGAGAAATTGACTTAATGACAGGTTTTATACGAACCAAAGCTTGTACAAAACAATGAATATCAGGAAGATTAGCAGGCTTTCTGTGAAAAAGAACAGAAAGAGCAGAGATAACCTTTATCCAAACCATCCTGAAGAAACTGTAAAATTCTCGGAATTCTAAAAGAATGCCAGAAAAAATGATGAGAAAGACACCAAGAAATGTAAGTCTTCCAGATTCTATAATATATCTTCCTAGATACAGAGTTACGAGCCTGTAACATAGTATTAATCACAGAGTCAGAGAAACCTCTTTGACTAAGGATCAAGCGTTCAATCTCCATACCTTTAAATTTAAGGATTTGAGATCCTGATGGAAAAAAGGACCTTGCGACAGAAGGTCTGGTCTTAATGGAAGAGTCCACGGTTGGCAAGATGCCATCCGGACAAGATCCGCATACCAAAACCTGTGAGGCCATGCTGGAGACACCAGTAGAACAAACGAGAATTCCTTCAGAATCTTGGAGATTACTCTTGGAAGAAGAACTAGAGGCGGAAAGATATAGGCAGGATGATACTTCCAAGGAAGTGACAATGCATCCACTGCTTCCGCTTGAGGATCCCTGGATCTGGACAGATACCTGGGAAGTTTCTTGTTTAGATGAGAAGCCATCAGATCTATTTCTGGAAGTCCCCAGATTTGAACAATCTGAAGAAATACCTCTGGGTGAAGAGACCATTCGCCCGGATGTAACGTTTGGCGACTGAGATAATCCGCTTCCCAATTGTCTATACCTGGGATATGAACCGCAGAAACTAGACAGGAGCTGGATTCCGCCCATACCAGTATTCGAGATACTTCTTTCATAGCCAGAGGACTGTGAGTCCTTCCTTGATGATTGATGTATGCCACAGTTGTGACATTGTCTGTCTGAAAACAAATGAACGATTCTCTCTTTAGAAGAGGCCATGACTGAAGAGCTCTGAAAATTGCACGGAGTTCCAAAATATTGATTGGTAATCTCACCTCCTGAGATTCCCAAACCCCTTGTGCTGTCAGAGACCCCCAAACAGCTCCCCAACCTGTCAGACTTGCATCTGTTGAAATTACAGTCCAGGTCGGAAGAACAAAAGAAGCCCCCTGAACTAAACGATGGTGATCTGTCCACCACGTCAGAGAGTGTCGCACAATCGGTTTTAAAGATATTAATTGAGATATCTTTGTGTAATCCCTGCACCACTGGTTCAGCATACAGAGCTGAAGAGGTCGCATGTGAAAACGAGCAAAGGGGATGCAGCAGTCATAAGACCTAGAATTTCCATGCATAAGGCTACCGAAGGGAATGATTGTGATTGAAGGTTTCGACAAGCTGAGATCAATTTTAGATGTCTCTTGTCTGTCAGAGACAGAGTCATGGACGCTGAATCTATCTGGAAACCTAAAAAGATTACCCTTGTCTGAGGAATCAATGAACTTTTTGGTAAATTGATCCTCCAACCATGATCTTGAAGAAACAACACAAGTCGATTCGTATGAGATTCTGCTAAATGTGAAGACTGAGCAAGTACCAAGATATCGTCCAAATAAGGAAATACCACAATACCCTGTTCTCTGATTACAGACAGAAGGGCACCGAGAACCTTTGTAAAAATTCTTGGAGCTGTTGCTAGGCCAAACGGCAGAGCCACAAACTGGTAATGCTTGTCTAGGAAAGAGAATCTCAGAAACTGATAGTGATCTGGATGAATCGGAATATGCAGATATGCATCCTGTAAATCTATTGTGGACATATAATGCCCTTGTTGAACAAAAGGCAGGATAGTCCTTATAGTTACCATTTTGAATGTTGGTATCCTTACATAACGATTCAATATTTTTAGATCCAGAACTGGTCTGAAGGAATTCTCCTTCTTTGGTACAATGAAGAGATTTGAATAAAACCCCAGCCCCTGTTCCAGAACTGGAACTGGCATAATTACCCCAGCCAACTCTAGATCTGAAACACATTTCAGAAATGCTTGAGCCTTCGCTGGATTTACTGGGACACGGGAAAGAAAAAATCTCTTTGCAGGAGGCCTTATCTTGAAGCCAATTCTGTACCCTTCTGAAACAATGTTTTGAATCCAAAGATTGTGAATTGAATTGATCCAAATTTCTTTGAAAAATCGTAATCTGCCCCCTACCAGCTGGGCTGGAATGAGGGCCGCACCTTCATGTGGACTTGGGAGCTGGCTTTGGTTTTCTAAAAGGCTTGGATTTATTCCAGACTGGAGATGGTTTCCAAACTGATACCGCTCCTGTGGGTGAAGGATCAGGCTTTTGTTCCTTATTGTGACGAAAGGAACGAAAACGATTATTAGACCTAAATTTACCTTTAGATTTTTTATCCTGTGGTAAAAAAGTTCCTTTCCCTCCAGTAACAGTTGAGATAATAGAATCCAACTGAGAACCAAATAATTTATTACCCTGGAAAGAAAGGGAAAGCAAAGTTGACTTAGAAGACATATCAGCATTCCAAGTTTTAAGCCATAAAGCTCTTCTAGCTAAAATAGCTAGAGACATATACCTGACATCAACTCTAATGATATCAAAGATGGCATCACAAATAAAGTTATTAGCATGTTGAAGAAGATTAACAATGCTATGAGAATTATGATCTGTTACTTGTTGCGCCAAAAAGTTGAAGCTGCAGCAACATCCGCTAAAGATATAGCAGGTCTAAGAAGATTACCTGAACATAAGTAAGCTTTTCTTAGAAAGGATTCAATTTTCCTATCAAAAGGATCCTTAAAGGAAGTACTATCTGCCGTAGGAATAGTAGTACGTTTAGCAAGAGTAGAGATAGCCCCATCAACCTTAGGGATTTTGTCCCAAAACTCTAATCTGTCAGATGGCACAGGATATAATTGCTTAAAACGTTTAGAAGGAGTAAATGAATTACCCAAATTATTCCATTCCCTGGAAATTACTTCAGAAATAGCATCAGGGACAGGAAAAACTTCTGGAATAACTACAGGAGATTTAAAAACCTTATTTAAACGTTTAGATTTAGTATCAAGAGGACCAGAATCCTCTATTTCTAATGCAATTAAAACTTCTTTAAGTAAAGAACGAATAAATTCCATTTTGAATAAATATGAAGATTTATCAGCATCAACCTCTGAAACAGAATCCTCTGAACCAGAGGAATCATTATCAGAATCAGAATGATGATGTTCATTTAAAAATTCATCTGAAAAATGAGAAGTTTTAAAAGACCTTTTACGTTTACTAGAAGGAGGAATAACAGACATAGCCTTCTTAATGGATTTAGAAACAAAATCTCTTATGTTAACAGGAACACTCTGAGTATTAGATGTTGACGGAACAGCAACAGGTAATGTAACATTACTAAAGGAAATATCTGCATTAACAAGTTTGTCATGACATTCATTACAAACAACAGCTGGAGGAACAGATACCACAAGTTTACAGCAAATACACTTAACTTTGGTAGGTCCAGCATCAGGCAGCGATTTTCCAGAAGTATCTTCTGATTCAGGGTCAATCTGAGACATCTTGCAATATGTAATAGAAAAAACAACATATAAAGCAAAATTGATCAAATTCCTTAAATGACAGTTTCAGGAATGGGAAAAAATGCCAGTGAACAAGCTTCTAGCAACCAGAAGCAAATAAACAATGAGACTTAAATAATGTGGAGACAATGACGACGCCCATATTTTTTAGCGCCAAAAAAGACGCCCACATTATTTGGCGCCTAAATGCTTTTAGCGCCAAAAATGACGCCACATCCGGTAACGCCGACATTTCTGGCGCAAAAACGTCAAAAATGACGCAACTTCCGGTGACAAGTATGACGCCGGAAATAACAAAGAAAATTTTTTTGCACCAAAAAAGTCTGCGCCAAGAATGACGCAATAAAATGAAGCATTTTCAGCCCCTGCGAGCCTAACAGCCCACAGGGAAAAAGTCAAATTTTAAGGTTAGAAAAAAATGATTATTCAAATGCATTATCCCAAATAATGAAACTGACTGTCTGAAATAAGGAATATTGAAGATCCTGAATCAAGGCAAATAAATGTTTAAACACAAATATTTAGAACTTTATATAAAAGTGCCCAACCATAGCTTAGAGTGTCACAAAAATAAGACTTACTTACCCCAGGACACTCATCTACATGTAGTAGAAAGCCAAACCAGTACTGAAATGAGAATCAGTAGAGGTAATGGTATATATAAGAGTATATCGTCGATCTGAAAAGGGAGGTAAGAGATGAATCTCTACGACCGATAACAGAGAACCTATGAAATAGACCCCGTAGAAGGAGATCATTCAACTCAAATAGGCAATACTCTCTTCACATCCCTCTGACATTCACTGCACGCTGAGAGGAAAACCGGGCTCCAACCTGTTGCAGAGCGCATATCAACGTAGAATCTAGCACAAACTTACTTCACCACCTCCACAGGAGGCAAAGTTTGTAAAACTGATTTGTGGGTGTGGTGAGGGGTGTATTTATAGGCATTTTGAGGTTTGGGAAACTTTGCCCCTCCTGGTAGTAATGTATATCCCATACGTCACTAGCTCATGGACTCTTGCTAATTACATGAAAGAAACATAGAATTTGACGGTAGATAAGAACCAAAAAGGCCCATCAGGTCTACCCATATTACATTTTACTTTTTCCTTAGGATAGCCTTATGCATGTCCCAGGCATTTTTAAATTCCTTTACAGTCTTTGTGTTTACCACCTCAAATGGAAGTTCATTCCATGAATCCACCACCCTTTCTGTAAAAAATGCTTCCTTAAATTTCTCCTGAATCTGCTACCCTCTAACTTTAGATTGTGACCCCTTGTTTTGGCATTTATGTTTTTGTGAAAAATGCTTTCAGCTTCTATTTTATTAAGTCCCTTCATATATTTGAAGGTTTCTATCATGTCACCTCTTTCCCTTCTATCCTCTAAACTATACATATTTAGATCATAGAGTCTTTCTTTGTACGTTTTATATTTTACACCATGTACCATTTTAGAAGCCCTCCTTTGGACAGCTTCTAGTTTATTTATATCTTTCTGAAGATATGGTCTCCAGAACTGTACACAGTATTCCAGATTTGGTCTAACTAATGATCTGTAAAGTGGAATAAGAGCCTTGCTACTTCTGCTACTAAAACCTCTTCCAATGCAACCAAGCATTTGACTGGCCTTGCTGGCTGCACTGCGGCATTGTGTACCAAATTTTAAATAATCTGAAATAATAATTCCCAAATCTCTTTCTTCTTTAATTACAGTCAGTAATGTACCATTGAGACTATAATTGGCCTTTGGGTTTTTGGATCCTATATGCATACTTTTGCTCTTGGTAATATTAAATTTCAGATCCCATTTATTTGACCAGTCCTCTAGTTTATTAATATCACAGTTCATTTGATCAACTACTCCTGGAACATCTACCCTGTTACAAATTTTTGTATCATCAGCAAACAAGCAAACCTTCCCCTTAAGCCCACTTCCAATATCACTTATGAACATGTTAAACAAAACAGGCCCAAGAACTGACCCTTGGGGAATACCACTAGTAACTGATGCCTCATTTGAATGTACTCCATTAATTGAAACCCTCTGTCGTCTATCTTTAAGCCAGCATTTTACCCACTTAATAATCTTACCATCTATTCCAAGGCAATACATTTTGTGAATAAGTTTGTTGCGTGGGACAGTGTCAAATGCTTTGCTAAAGTCTAGATATGCAACATCTACAGCTCTTCCCTGGTCTATTTTAGTTACATGATCAAAGAAATCAATTAGATTAGTCAGGCATGATCTTCCAGCAGTGAAACCATGCTGTCCTTTGTCTTCTAAGTTGTTTGTCTGAATGAAAGATGCAAGTCTTTCCTTTAAAAGGGTTTCCATTAATTTCCCTGCAATTGAGGTCAAACTGACTGGCCTATAGTTGGCAGAATCTTTCCTACTACCCTTTTTATGAAAAGGGACTACATTGGCAATTGTCCAGTCTTTTGGAACAACTCCTGTTAGAAGTGACTGATTAAATAAATCAGCTAATGGAGTAACTATTACGGATCGAAGTTCTCTTAAAACCCTTGGATGAATATTATCTGGACCCACAGACTTATTAACTTTTATTTTTGATAAAGCCCTTGAAACCTCTTCCTCTGTAGAAAGAAAAGTACTACTCACATTATTTACAGTAACATTCCTTAATAGAATCTCACTATCTTTACCATCTGTTGTAAAGACTGAACAAAGTAATCATTTAAACAGTTTGCTATTTGTTTATCTTCTTCCACTACTCATTATTGAGTCTAACTATCCCTCTGTTAGTTTTTCTCTTTTTCACTGATATATCTAAAGAAGGTTTTGTCACCATTTTTTACAGATTGTGCTATTTTCTCTTCTGCATCAGCTTTAGCCTTTCTGATTAACTGCTTTGTCATCTTTTGGTGGTTTCTCCATTTTTCTTTATCTTCTGAGCCAGTGAGTTTGAATTTTTTATAGACTGTCTTTTTTGTCTTAACTGCGTGTGCTACTTCTCTTGAAAACCTTTCTGAAATCAAAATAATGTAAAGATCTTTCCAGAGAATTCTTAGGATTAAGACACAAAGAAGGAACAACAATTTCTCCACTAATGTTGATAGCTTTCACAACTTTAGGAAGAAATTTAAATTAAGTCCGCAAAACAGCTTTATCTTGATGGAAAATCAGATAAGGAGGCTCACAAGAGAGAGCTGATAACTCAGAAACTCTTCTAGCAGAAGAGATAGCCAAAAGAAACAACACTTCCCAAGAAAGTAGAATAATATCCAAAGAATGCATAGGTTTAAAAGGAGGAGCCTGCAAAATCCTTAAAACCAAATTAAGACTCCAAGGAGGAGAAATTAATGTAATAACAGGTTTGATACAAACCCAAGCCTGAACAAAACAGTGAATATCAGGAAGTTTAGCAATCTTTCTATGAAATAAAACAGAAAGAGCAGAGATTTGTCCCTTCAAAGTACTTGCAGACAAAACCTTATCCAAACCATCCTGAAGAAATTATGAAATTCTAGGAATTCTAAAAGAATGCCAAAAGAATTTATGAAAAGAACACCATGAAATGTAGGTTTTCCAAACCCGATAATAAATCTTTCTTTAAAACAGATTTACGAGCCTGTAACATAGTGTCAACCACTGAGTCAGAGACACCTCTATGACTAAGCACTAAGCGTTCAAATTCCATACCTTCAAATTTAACAATTTGAGATCCTGATGGAAAAACGGCCTTTGAGACAGAAAGTCTGGCCTTAGAGGAAGTGGCCAAGGCTGGCAACTGGACATCCAGACAAGATCAACATACAAAAACCTGTGAGGCCATGCTAGTGCTACCAGAAACACTTGAGACTGTTCCATTATGATCTTGGAGATCACCCTTGAAAGAAGAACCAGAGGTGGAAAAATGTAAACAGATTGAAAAAAACAAGAAACTGCTAACGTATCCACCATCTCCGCCTGAGGATCCCTGAACCTGGAAAGGTATCTGGGAAATTTCTTGTTTAGGTGAGAGGCCATCAAAACTATTTCTGGAAGGCCCCAAATCTGTACAATCTGAAAAAAACACATCTGGATGAAGAGACCACTCCCCTGGATGTAAAGTCTGGCGGCTGAGATAATCCGCCTCCCAATTGTCTACACCTAGGATATGAATCGCAGAAATTAGACAGGAGTTGAATTCCACCCAAAAAAAGTATTTGAGATACTTCTTTTCATCGCTAAAGGACTGCGAATCCCTCCCTGATAATTGAAATATGCCACAGTTGTGATATTGTCTGTCTGAAAACTAATGAAACATTCTCTCTTAAATTGAGGCCAAGCCTGAAGAGTTCTGAAAATAGCACAGAGTTAAAAAATAATGATTGATAACCTCGCCTCTTGAGGTTTCCAAACCCTTTGTGCTGTCAGCAAACCTCAGACAGCTCCCTAACCTATAAGACTTGCATCCGTAAGAATACAGTCCAGGAAGGACGAACAAAGAAGGCCCCCTGAATAATACGATGATGGTCTAACCACCAAGTCAGAGAGAGTTAAGTGTTGGGATTTAAGTATATCAACTGTGATACCTGAGAATAATTCCTGCACCATAGATTCAGCATATAAAGCTGCAAAGGTCTCATAAGAAAACGAGCAAAGGGTATTGTGTCCAATGTGCAGTCCTGAACCCTAAAAACTTCCCTGCACATAGTCACTGAAGGTTTAGACAGGCTAAAACTAATTTCATTCATCTCTGGACTGTTAAAGACAGAGTAATGGACACTGAATTTATCTGGAAACCTAAAAAGGTGACCCTTGCCTGAGGAACCACGAAACTCTTAAGTAAATTGATCCTCCAACCATATCTTTGAAGAAACAACACTAGTTGATTTGTGTGAGATTCAGCTAAAAGAAAGGATTGAGCTAGTACCAAGATATCGTCCAAATAAGGAAAACACCGCAATACCCTGCTCTCTGATTACAGATAGAAGGGCACGAGAACCTTCGAAAAGTTTGTTGGAGCTGTCGCTAGATCAAATGGGAAAGCGCCAAATTCGTAAAGCTTGCCTAGAAAAGAGAATCTTAGAAACCGAAAATGGTCTGAATGAATTGGAATGTGAGGATAAGCGTCCCGTACAACTATTGTTAACATGTAATGATCTTGCTGAACAAAAGGCAAAATAATATATAGTCGCCATCTTGAAAGTTGGGACACACACAAAACGATTTAAAGTTTTCAGATCCAAGATTGGTCTGAATGAATCTTCCTTCTTTGGGAAAAAGATAAGATTTGAATAGAAACCCAAACCCCATTCCTGCTAAGGAACTGGTACAAACACCCATGAAAAAAATTCCAGTTCTGAAATATATTTCAGAAAAAACCTGAACCTTTACAGAGTATATTGAAACATGAGAAAAAAAGAATCTTCCCATAGAAGGTCTCTTTCTAAAAATCTATTCAAAACCCTAAGAATAATATTCTATAGACTTTTGACTGAATCCATCCAAAAATAATTTAATCTGCCCCCCACCAGAAGAACTGGTTTGAGAACCGCACCTTCATGCAGTCTTAATAACTAGTATTTGTATAGCGCTTTTCTCCTAGTAGGACTAAAAAAAAAAACGCTTTTTCAGCGCTTGCACTCAGAGTTAACCAAATTGGCAGCTGAACAGTAATAGTTGTTATTACTACTCAAATAAATGGTACACATTTTATTGTCCTCCAAAGGCCGAAGGGCTGCATCGACCCTGCCGGATATGAACCTGTGACCCTTGGATCCTAGAACAAGCTTTTGTAGTCAGGGCATTTACCAAATGATCTACATCAACGGCCAAAAAGTAGGGCAGAAAAAACTATTTTACCTCCAGATATAGTGGAGATAATAGAAATCAAAACAAATTATTATCCTAACAAGATAGAGATGATAAAATTTATTTAGACCATGTCAAAATTCAAGATTAAAACCATGAAGCTCTTCTAAATAGAAAAGCTAAAAACATAGATTTGAAATTAATATTAAATGACAACAAATATAGTATCATAAATAAAATGAATACATTTTGAAGTAAATAAACAATGTTATATACTTCAAAATCTGAAAACTGCTTATACTAAACTGTCCAACAATAAAAGTTGAGAGAGCAGCAATGTAAGTCGTAGATATTGCTGAACTAAGAATATAAACAGTATTTTTTTAAGGAATCAGGTTTAAACCATTCTAGCAAACATATCATAGATAGTATCTAGAAAAGGAAAAAAACCTCAGGAGCAATGTAAAGAAATCTTTAAATGAATATAACATTTAATAGGAGGACTAGACTCCTAATACCTAAAATTATCAAAACTTCCTTAATAAAGAACAAAAAAACATAATTTATGTAAGAACTTACCTGATAAATTCATTTCTTTCATATTAGCAAGAGTCCATGAGCTAGTGACGTATGGGATATACATTCCTACCAGGAGGGGCAAAGTTTCCCAAACCTTAAAATGCCTATAAATACACCCCTCACCACACCCACAATTCAGTTTAACGAATAGCCAAGAAGTGGGGTGATAAGAAAAAAGTGCGAAAGCATATAAAATAAGGAATTGGAATAATTGTGCTTTATACAAAAAAATCATAACCACCACAAAAAAGGGCGGGCCTCATGGACTCTTGCTAATATGAAAGAAATTAATTTATCAGGTAAGTTCTTACATAAATTATGTTTTCTTTCATGTAATTAGCAAGAGTCCATGAGCTAGTGACGTATGGGATAATGACTACCCAAGATGTGGATCTTTCCACGCAAGAGTCACTAGAGAGGGAGGGATAAAATAAAGACAGCCAATTCCTGCTGAAAATAATCCACACCCAAAATAAAGTTTAATGAAAAACATAAACAGAAGATTCAAACTGAAACCGCTGCCTGAAGTACTTTTCTACCAAAAACTGCTTCAGAAGAAGAAAATACATCAAAATGGTAGAATTTAGTAAAAGTATGCAAAGAGGACCAAGTTGCTGCTTTGCAAATCTGATCAACCGAAGCTTCATTCCTAAACGCCCAGGAAGTAGAAACTGACCTAGTAGAATGAGCTGTAATCCTTTGAGGCGGAGTTTTACCCGACTCGACATAGGCATGATGAATTAAAGATTTCAACCAAGATGCCAAAGAAATGGCAGAAGCTTTCTGGCCTTTTCTAGAACCGGAAAAGATAACAAATAGACTAGAAGTCTTTCAGAAAGACTTAGTAGCTTCAACATAATATTTCAAAGCTCTAACAACATCCAAAGAATGCAACGATTTCTCCTTAGAATTCTTAGGATTAGGACATAATGAAGGAACCACAATTTCTCTACTAATGTTGTTGGAATTCACAACCTTAGGTAAAAATTCAAAAGAAGTTCGCAACACCGCCTTATCCTGATGAAAAATCAGAAAAGGAGACTCACAAGAAAGAGCAGATAATTCAGAGACACTTCTGGCAGAAGAGATCGCCAAAAGGAACAAAACTTTCCAAGAAAGTAATTTAATGTCCAATGAATGCATAGGTCCAAACGGAGGAGCTTGAAGAGCCCCCAGAACCAAATTCAAACTCCAAGGAGGAGAAATTGACTTAATGACAGGTTTTATACGAACCAAAGCTTGTACAAAACAATGAATATCAGGAAGATTAGCAATCTTTCTGTGAAAAAGAACAGAAAGAGCAGAGATTTGTCCTTTCAAAGAACTTGCGGATAAACCTTTATCTAAACCATCCTGAAGAAACTGTAATATTCTCGGTATTCTAAAAGAATGCCAAGAAAAATGATGAGAAAGACACCAAGAAATATAAGTCTTCCAGACTCTATAATATATCTCTCTGGATACAGATTTACGAGCCTGTAACATAGTATTAATCACAGAGTCAGAGAAACCTCTTTGACCAAGAATCAAGCGTTCAATCTCCATACCTTTAAATTTAAGGATTTGAGATCCTGATGGAGAAAAGGACCTTGCGACAGAAGGTCTGGTCTTAGCGGAAGAGTCCACGGATGGCAAGAGGCCATCCGGACAAGATCCGCATACCAAAACCTGTGAGGCCATGCCGGAGCTACCAGCAGAACAAACGAGCATTCCTTCAGAATCTTGGAGATTACTCTTGGAAGAAGAACTAGAGGCGGAAAGATATAGGCAGGATGATACTTCCAAGGAAGTGATAATGCATCCACTGCTTCCGCCTGAGGATCCCGGGATCTGGACAGATACCTGGGAAGTTTCTTGTTTAGATGAGACGCCATCAGATCTATTTCTGGAAGCTCCCACATTTGAACAATCTGAAGAAATACCTCTGGGTGAAGAGACCATTCGCCCGGATGCAACGTTTGGCGACTGAGATAATCCCCTTCCCAATTGTCTATACCTGGGATATGAACCGCAGAGATTAGACAGGAGCTGGATTCCGCCCAAACCAGAATTTGAGATACTTCTTTCATAGCCAGAGGATTGTGAGTCCCTCCTTGATGATTGATGTATGCCACAGTTGTGAAATTGTCTGTCTGAAAACAAATGAACGATTCTCTCTTCAGAAGAGGCCAAGACTGAAGAGCTCTGAAAATTGCACGGAGTTCCAAAATATTGATCGGTAATCTCACCTCCTGAGATTCCCAAACTCCTTGTGCCGTCAGAGATCCCCACACAGCTCCCCAACCTGTGAGACTTGCATCTGTTGAAATTACATTTCAGGTCGGAAGAACAAAAGAAGCCCCCTGAATTAAACGATGGTGATCTGTCCACCACGTTAGAGAGTGTCGTACAATCGGTTTTAAATATATTAATTGAGATATCTTTGTGTAATCCCTGCACCATTGATTCAGCATACAGAGCTGAAGAGGTCGCATGTGAAAACGAGCAAAGGGGATCGCGTCCGATGCAGCAGTCATAAGACCTAGAATTTCCATGCATAAGGCTACCGAAGGGAATGATTGTGACTGAAGGTTTCGACAAGCTGAAATCAATTTTAGACGTCTCTTGTCTGTCAAAGACAGAGTCATGGACACTGAATCTATCTGGAAACCCAGAAAGGTTACCCTTGTCTGAGGAATCAATTAACTTTTTAGTGAATTGATCCTCCAACCATGATCTTGAAGAAACAACACAAGTCGATTCGTATGAGATTCTGCTAAATGTAAAGACTGAGCAAGTACCAAGATATCGTCCAAATAAGGAAATACCACAATACCCTGTTCTCTGATTACAGACAGAAGGGCACCGATAACCTTTGTAAAAATTCTTGGAGCTGTAGCTAGGCCAAACGGCAGAGCCACAAACTGGTAATGCTTGTCCAGAAAAGAGAATCTCAGGAACTGATAATGATCTGGATGAATCGGAATATGCAGATATGCATCCTGTAAATCTATTGTGGACATATAATGCCCTTGCTGAACAAAAGGCAAGATAGTCCTTACAGTTACCATTTTGAACGTTGGTATCCTTACATAACGATTCAATATTTTTAGATCCAGAACTGGTCTGAAGGAATTCTCCTTCTTTGGTACAATAAAGAGATTTGAATAAAACCCCATCCCCTGTTCCAGAACTGGAACTGGCATAATTACTCCAGCCAACTCTAGATCTGAAACACATTTCAGAAATGCTTGAGCTTTCACTGGATTTACTGGGACACGGGAAAGAAAAAATCTCTTTGCAGGAGGCCTTATCTTGAAGCCAATTCTGTACCCTTCTGAAACAATGTTCTGAATCCAAAGATTGTGAACAGAATTGATCCAAATTTCTTTGAAAAAACGTAACCTGCCCCCTACCAGCTGAGCTGGAATGAGGGCCGCACCTTCATGTGGACTTAGAAGCTGGCTTTGCTTTTCTAGAAGGCTTGGATTTATTCCAGACTGGAGATGGTTTCCAAACTGAAACTGCTCCTGAGGATGAAGGATCAGGCTTTTGTTCTTTGTTGAAACGAAAGGAACGAAAACGATTATTAGCCCTGTTTTTACCCTTAGATTTTTTATCCTGTGGTAAAAAAGTTCCTTTCCCACCAGTAACAGTTGAGATAATAGAATCCAACTGAGAACCAAATAATTTGTTACCCTGGAAAGAAATGGAAAGTAGAGTTGATTTAGAAGACATATCAGCATTCCAAGTTTTAAGCCATAAAGCTCTTCTAGCTAAAATAGCTAGAGACATAAACCTGACATCAACTCTGATAATAACAAAAATGGCATCACAGATAAAATTATTAGCATGTTGAAGAAGAATAATAATATTATGAGAATCATGATCTGTTACTTGTTGCGCTAAAGTTTCCAACCAAAAAGTTGAAGCTGCAGCAACATCAGCCAATGATATAGCAGGTCTAAGAAGATTACCTGAACACAGATAAGCTTTTCTTAGAAAGGATTCAATTTTCCTATCTAAAGGATCCTTAAACGAAGTACCATCTGACGTAGGAATAGTAGTACGTTTAGCAAGGGTAGAAATAGCCCCATCAACTTTAGGGATTTTGTCCCAAAATTCTAATCTGTCAGACGGCACAGGATATAATTGCTTAAAACGTTTAGAAGGAGTAAATGAATTACCCAAATTATTCCATTCTCTGGAAATTACTTCAGAAATAGCACCAGGAACAGGAAAAACTTCTGGAATAACCACAGGAGATTTAAAGACCTTATCTAAACGTTTAGATTTAGTATCAAGAGGACCAGAATCCTCAATTTCTAAAGCAATTAGTACTTCTTTAAAGAACGAATAAATTCCATTTTAAATAAATATGAAGATTTATCAGCATCAATCTCTGAGACAGAATCCTCTGAACCAGAAGAATCATTAGAATCAGAATGATGATGTTCATTTAAAAATTCATCTGTATAAAGAGAAGTTTTAAAAGTTTTTTTATGTTTACTAGAAGGAGGAATAACAGACATAGCCTTCTTGATGGATTCAGAAACAAAATCTCTTATGTTATCAGGAACATTCTGAACATTAGATGTTGATGGAACTGCAACAGGTAATGGTACATTACTAAAGGAAATATTATCTGCATTAACAAGTTTGTCATGACAATTAATACAAACAACAGCTGGAGGAATAGCTACCAAAAGTTTACAGCAGATACACTTAACTTTGGTAGTTCCAGCACCAGACAGCGATTTTCCTGAAGTATCTTCTGACTCAGATGCAACGTGAGACATCTTGCAATATGTAAGAGAAAAAACAACATATAAAGCAAAATTGATCAAATTCCTTAAATGACAGTTTCAGGAATGGGAAAAAATGCCAGTGAACAAGCTTCTAGCAACCAGAAGCAATAAATAATGAGACTTAAATAATGTGGAGACAAAAACGACGCCCATATTTTTTTAGCGCCAAAAAAGACGCCCACATTATTTGGCGCCTAAATGCTTTTGGCGCCAAAAATGACGCCACGTCCGGAACGCCGACATTTTTTGGCGCAAAAGAACGTCAAAAATGACGCAACTTCCGGCGACACGTATGACGCCGGAAACAGAAAAGATTTTTTGCACCAAAAAAGTCCGCGCCAAAAATGACGCAATAAAATGAAGCATTTTCAGCCCCCGCGAGCCTAACAGCCCACAGGGAAAAAAGTCAAATCTTTAAGGTAAGAAAAAACATAATTTATGTAAGAACTTACCTGATAAATTCATTTCTTTCATATTAACAAGAGTCCATGAGCTAGTGACGTATGGGATATACATTCCTACCAGGAGGGGCAAAGTTTCCCAAACCTTAAAATGCCTATAAATACACCCCTCACCACACCCACAAATCAGTTTAACGAATAGCCAAGAAGTGGGGTGATAAGAAAAAAAGTGCGAAGCATATAAAATAAGGAATTGGAATAATTGTGCTTTATACAAAAAAATCATAACCACCACAAAAAAGGGTGGGCCTCATGGACTCTTGTTAATATGAAAGAAATGAATTTATCAGGTAAGTTCTTACATAAATTATGTTTTCTTTCATGTAATTAACAAGAGTCCATGAGCTAGTGACGTATGGGATAATGACTACCCAAGATGTGGATCTTTCCACACAAGAGTCACTAGAGAGGGAGGGATAAAATAAAGACAGCCAATTCCTGCTGAAAATAATCCACACCCAAAATAAAGTTTAACAAAAAACATAAGCAGAAGATTCAAACTGAAACCGCTGCCTGAAGAACTTTTCTACCAAAAACTGCTTCAGAAGAAGAAAATACATCAAAATGGTAGAATTTAGTAAAAGTATGCAAAGAGGACCAAGTTGCTGCTTTGCAGATCTGGTCAACCGAAGCTTCATTCCTAAACGCCCAGGAAGTAGATACTGACCTAGTAGAATGAGCTGTAATTCTCTGAGGCGGAATTTTACCCGACTCAACATAGGCAAGATGAATTAAAGATTTCAACCAAGATGCCAAAGAAATGGCAGAAGCTTTCTGGCCTTTCCTAGAACCGGAAAAGATAACAAATAGACTAGAAGTCTTACAGAAAGAGTTCGTAGCTTCAACATAATATTTCAAAGCTCTAACAATATCCAAAGAATGCAACGATTTCTCCTTAGAATTCTTAGGATTAGGACATAATGAAGGAACCACAATTTCTCTACTAATGTTGTTGGAATTCACAACTTTAGGTAAAAATTCAAAAGAAGTTCGCAACACCGCCTTATCCTGATGAAGAATCAGAAAAGGAGACTCACAAGAAAGAGCAGATAATTCAGAAACTCTTCTGGCAGAAGAGATGGCCAAAAGGAACAAAACTTTCCAAGAAAGTAATTTAATATCCAATGAATGCATAGGTTCAAATGGAGGAGCTTGAAGAGCCCCCAGAACCAAATTCAAACTCCAAGGAGGAGAAATTGACTTAATGACAGGCTTTATACGAACCAAAGCTTGTACAAAACAATGAATATCAGGAAAAATAGCAATCTTTCCGTGAAAAAGAACAGAAAGAGCAGAGATTTGACCCTTCAAGGAACTTGCGGACAAACCCTTATCTAAACCATCCTGAAGAAATTGTAATATTCTCGGTATTCTGAAAGAATGCCAAGAAAAACGATGAGAAAGACACCAAGAAATATAAGTCTTCCAGACTCTATAATATATCTCTCTGGATACAGATTTACGAGCCTGTAACATAGTATTAATCACAGAGTCAGAGAAACCTCTTTGACCAAGAATCAAGCGTTCAATCTCCATACCTTTAAATTTAAGGATTTCAGATCCTGATGGAAAAGAGGACCGTGAGACAAAAGGTCTGGTCTTAACGGAAGAGTCCACGGTTGGCAAGAGGCCATCCGGACAAGATCCGCATACCAAAACCTGTGAGGCCATGCCGGAGCTACCAGCAGAACAAACGAGCATTCCTTCAGAATCTTGGAGATTACTCTTGGAAGAAGAACTAGAGGCGGAAAGATATAGGCAGGATGATACTTCCAAGGAAGTGAAAATGCATCCACTGCCTCCGCCTGAGGATCCCGGGATCTGGACAGATACCTGGGAAGTTTCTTGTTTAGATGAGAAGCCATCAGATCTATTTCTGGAAGTTCCCATATTTGAACAATCTGAAGAAATACCTCTGGGTGAAGAGACCATTCGCCCGGATGCAACGTTTGGCGACTGAGATAATCCGCTTTCCAATTGTCCATACCTGGGATATAAACCGCAGAGATTAGACAGGAGCTGGATTCCGCCCAAACCAAAATTCGAGATACTTCTTTCATAGCCAGAGGACTGTGAGTCCCTCCTTGATGATTGATGTATGCCACAGTTGTGACATTGTCTTATCTGAAAACAATGAACAACTCTCTCTTCAGAAGAGGCCAAGACTGAAGAGCTCTGAAAATTGCACGGAGTTCCAAAATATTGATCGGAAATCTCACCTCCTGAGATTCCCAAACCCCTTGTGCCGTCAGATACCCCCACACAGCTCCCCAACCTGTAAGACTTGTATCTGTTGAGATTATAGTCCAGGTCGGAAGAACAAAGAAGCCCCCTGAACTAAACGATGGTGATCTGTCCACCATGTCAGAGAGTGTCGTAAAATCGATTTAAAGATATTAATTGAGATATCTTTGAGTAATCCCTGCACCATTGGTTCAGCATACAGAGCTGAAGAGGTCGCATGTGAAAACGAGCAAAGGAGATCGCATCTGATGCGGCAGTCCTAAGACCCAACATTTCCATGCATAAGGCTACCAAAGGGAATGATTGTGACTGAAGGTTTTGACAAGCTGATATCAATGTTAAACTTCTCTTGTCTGACAAGGACAGAGTCATAGACACTGAATTTATCTAGAAACCTAAAAAGGTTACCTTTGTCTGAGGAATCAATGAACTGATTGGTAAATTGATCCTCCAACCATGAACTTGAAGAAACAACACAAGTCGATTCGTATGAGATTCTTCGAAAATGAGAAGACTGAGCAAGTACCAAGATATCGTCCAAATAAGGAAATACCAAAACCCTATTCTCTGATTACAGAAAGAAGGGCACCGAGAACCTTTGAAAAAAATTCTTGGAACTGAGGCTAGGCCAAACAGTAGAGCCACAAAACTGGTAATGCTTGTCTAAAAAGAGAATCTCAGACACTAAAAGTGATCTAGATGAATCGGAATATGCAGATACACATCCTGTAAATCTATTGTAGACATATAATGCCCTTGCTAAACAAAAGGCAGGATAGTCCTACAGTAACCATCTTGAATGTTGGTATCCTAACATAACGATTCAATAATGATAGATCCAGAACTGGTCTGAAGGAATTGACCTTCTTTGGTACAATGAAGAGATAAAATAAAACCCCAGCCCCTGTTCCAGAACTGGAACTGGCATAAATACTCCAGCCAACTCTAGATCTGAAACATATTTCAGAAATGCTGAGCCTTGCTGTGTCAACTGGGACACGGGGAAGAAAAAGAATCTCTTAGCAGGAGGCCTTAACTTGAAGCCAATTCTGTACCTTTCTGAAACAATGTTTCTGAAACCAGAGATTAAGAACGGAATTGATCCAAATTTCTTTGAAGAAAACGTAATCTGCCCCATACCAGCTGAGCTGGAATAAGGGCCGCACCTTCATAGGTACTTAGGAGCTGGCTATAGGTTTCTATAAGGCTTGGATATATTCCAAACTGGAAATAGTTTCCAAACTGATACCGCTCCTGAGGATGAAGGATCAGGCTTTTGTTCCTTGTTGTGAGGAAAGGAACGAAATGATTATTTACCCTGGAAAGAAAGGGAAAGCAAAGTTGACTTAGAAGACATGTCAGCATTCCAAGTTTAATCCATAAAGCTTTTCTAGCTAAAATAGCTAGAGACATATACCTGACATCAACTCTAATGATATCAAAAGATGGTATCACCAATAAAATTATTAGCATGTTATAGAATAATAATAATGCTATAAAATTATGATCTGTTACTTGTTGCGCTAAAGCTTCTAACCAAAAAGTTGAAGCTGCAGCAACATCCGCTAAAAATATAGCAGGTCTAAGAAGATTACCTGAACATAAGTAAGCTTTTCTTAGAAAGGATTCAATTTTCCTATCTAAAGGATCCTTAAATGAAGTACTATCTGCCATAGGAACAGTAGTACATTAGCAGGAGTAGAGACAGCCCCATAACCTTAGGGATTTTTGTCCCAAAAAACTCTAATCTGTCAGATGGCACAGGATATAATTTGCTTAAACGTCTAGAAGGAGTAAATAAATTACCCAAATTATTCCATTCCCTGGAAATTACTTCAGAAATAGCATCAGGGAGATAAAACACTTCTGGAATAACTACAGGAGATTTAAAAACCTTATTAAAACGTTTACATTTAGTATCAAGAGGACCAGAATCCTCTATTTCTAATGCAAATAACACTTCTTTAAGTAAAGAATGAATAAATTCCATCTTGAACAAATACAAAGATTTATCAGCATCAACCTCTGAGACAGAAACCTCTGAACCAGAAGAACCATTATCAGTATCAGAATGATGATGTTCATTTAAAAATTCATCTGAAAAAAAGAGAAGTTTTAAAAGACTTTTATGTATACTAGAAGGAGAAATAACAGACATAGCCTTCTTAATGGATTTAAAAAATAAAATCTCTTATGTTATCAGGAACACTCTGAAAATTAGATGTTGACGGACAGCAACAGGTAATGTAACAGTACTAAAGGAAATTTTATCTGCATTAATAAGTTTGACATGACATGCAATACAAATAACAGCTGGAGAAACAGATACCAAAAGTTTATAGCAGACTTAGCTTGGTAGCTCCAGCACTGTGCAGTGATTTTCCTGTAGTATCTTCTGACTCAGTTGCAACGTGGAACATCTTGCAATATGTAAAAGAAAAAAACAACATATAAAGCAAAATTGATCAAATTCCTTAAATGACAGTTTCAGGAATGGGAAAAAAATGCCAGTGAACAAGCTTCTAGCAACCAGAAGCAATAAATAATGAGACTTAAATAATGTGGAGACAAAAATGACGCCCATATTTTTTAGCGCCAAAAAAGACGCCCACATTATTTGGCGCCTAAATGCTTTTGGCGCCAAAAATGACGCCACATCCGGAACGCCGACATCTTTGACGCAAAATAACGTCAAAAAATGACGCAACTTCCGGCGACACGTATGACGCCGGAAACGGAAAAGAATTTTTGCGCCAAAAAAGTCCGCGCCAAGAATGACGCAATAAAATGAAGCATTTTCAGCCCCCGCGAGCCTAACAGCCCACAGGGAAAAAAGTCAAAATTTTTGAGGTAAGAAAAAATATGATAATTCAATGCATAATCCCAAATATGAAACTGACTGTCTGGAAATAAGGAAAGTTGAACATTCTGAGTCAAGGCAAATAAATGTTTGAATACATATATTTAGAACTTTATAAATAAAGTGCCCAACCATAGCTTAGAGTGTCACAGAAAATAAGACTTACTTACCCCAGGACACTCATCTACATGTTTGTAGAAAGCCAAACCAGTACTGAAACGAGAATCAGTAGAGGAAATGGTAAATATAAGAGTATATCGTCGATCTGAAAAGGGAGGTAAGAGATGAATCTCTACGACCGATAACAGAGAACCTTATGAAATAGACCCCGTAGAAGGAGATCACTGCATTCAATAGGCAATACTCTCTTCACATCCCTCTGACATTCACTGCACGCTGAGAGGAAAACCGGGCTCCAACTTGCTGCGGAGCGCATATCAACGTAGAATCTAGCACAAACTTACTTCACCACCTCCCTTGGAGGCAAAGTTTGTAAAACTGATTTGTGGGTGTGGTGAGGGGTGTATTTATAGGCATTTTAAGGTTTGGGAAACTTTGCCCCTCCTGGTAGGAATGTATATCCCATACGTCACTAGCTCATGGACTCTTGTTAATTACATGAAAGAAATATTTGATTCAAATGCATTATCCCAAATATGAAACTGACTGTCTGAAAATAAGGAATGTTGAACATCCTGAGTCAAGGCAAATAAATGTTTGAATACATATATTTAGAACTTTATTAAAAAAGTGCCCAACCATAGCTTAGAGTGTCACAGAAAATAAGACTTACTTACCCCAGGACACTCATCTACATGTTTGTAGAAAGCCAAACCAGTACTGAAACGAAAATCAGCAGAGGTAATGGTATATTTATAAGAGTATATCGTCGATCTGAAAAGGGAGGTAAGAGATTAATCTCTACGACCGATAACAGAGAACCTATGAAATAGACCCCGTAGAAGGAGATCATTGAATTCAAACAGGCAATACTCTCCTCACATCCCTCTGACATTCACTGCACGCTGAGAGGAAAACCGGACTCCAACCTGCTGCGGAGCGCATATCAACGTAGAATCTAGCACAAACTTACTTCACCACCTCCATAGGAGGCAAAGTTTGTAAAACTGAATTGTGGGTGTGGTGAGGGGTGTATTTATAGGCATTTTAAGGTTTGTGAAACTTTGCCCCTCCTGGTAGGAATGTATATCCCATACGTCACTAGCTCATGGACTCTTGCTAATTACATGAAAGAAATGTTCAATTATAAAAATAAAAAAGAAGATTTGTCAAATACAGTCTCTGATGCAGGATCCTTTAAACCAAAGAAACCCTCATCAGTAGAATAAACATCAAACGTAACGGAACTAGAGCAGTTCTGCAAAGAAGAGTGGGCAAATATTGCAGTCTAGATGTGCAAAGTTAGTAGAGACATATAGCAACAGACTAAAGGCTGTAATTAAAACAAAAGGTGGTTCCAACTCAGTGATTCTGTTTTTGAATTGTCTTTATTTTTGCCTGACATGTCGGTGTTATATCTTTCACTTGGATGTTATAAGTTCAAGTCTGATAATAGACAAGGAGGTGGTGTTGGTTATTTTACTTTCCTCTAGTTGAACCTTTCAACAAATAGAGCCCTTCTCTTCCCTCACATTTTCTTAATTTGAAGCACATATGATTTGCTTATTCTCTCTCCTCTCTATACATGTTGCAGTCATATACCACCCCCCCATGGCTCCTCAACTCTATTTCTAGATCACTTTGCCACCTGGCTACCTTATTTCCTTTCCTCAGATTCTTAGCGACTTCAACCTCCCTGTTAATAATCCCACTGCCTTCTCTGCAAAACAACTTCTGCAACTCACTTCCTCTTTCGGCCTGTCACAATGGACTGACTCTCCCACTCACAAAGATGGTTACTCCCTTGATCTGTTTTTCAGCTATCGATGCACTCTCTCAAACTTCACTAACTCCCCTTTTCCTCTTTCTGACCATCACCTAACTTGTAACAACACTTCCCTCCCTACAACTCTCCCTCCTTCTACCCCTCACACCAAACTTCACATAATCAAGTCATTATATCAGCAACAGCTTGCTAGCTGTCTCAAACCTCTCCTCTCTTCCATCCCCTCCTTTTCCTGATGAATCTACCTGCCTCTATAACTCCACCCTTACATCAGTCCTTGACAATCTGGCCCCACATACGATAGCTCGGAAATCATACACTTATCCTCAGCCCTGACATACCCCTCTGACACGGTACCTACGCAGATGTTCCCGTACTGCTGAGTGACACTGGAGGAAATCTCAGAACTCTTACTATTCTGCCCTTAATCTCTATAAGCAACATTACTTCTCTACTCATATCTCTACTCTTTCTTCAAACCCAAAACGTCTGTTCTCGACATTCAATTACTCTTCTCCGTCCACCCCCACCTCCCACTACAACTTCTCTCTCAGCTCAAGATTTTGCCTGCTACTTCAACAACAAAATAGACTCCATCAAAAGCTCACAATCATCCAAAACCCACTTAGCCAAAAATGTAGATCTTTGACCCCGTTACAGAAGAAGTTACTGCCCTTATAACTATCCTCTCACCTCACTACCTGTCCCCTCAACCCCATCCCCTCACAACTACTCCCCCTCCCTCTCTTCTACCCTTACCCCTATACTAACATCTTCAACCTCTCCCTCAGCACTGGTATATTTCCCTCATCTCTTAAACATGCTCTGGTCACACCAATCCTCAAAAAACCCTCTCTCGATCCAACCTCCCTATCCAACTACCACCCTAATTCCCTACTCCCTCTTGCCTCAAAGCTTCTTGAAAAGCTAGGATATGCACGTCTATCTCATTTCCTTACATTAAACTCCCTCCTTGACCCACTGCAATCTGGATTTCTGACACACTGCACTGCTTCCCCCTACATCTCAGACCTTGTCTCCAGATACTCTCCCTCCCGTCCCCTTCGCTCCGCTCATAATATCCTACTCTCCTCCTCTCTTGTTACTTCCTCACATTCCGTTTACAAGACTTTTCCAGACTGGCTCCCATCTTATGGAACTCTCTGCCTCGCTCCACAAAAAGGCCCCCAAGTTTTGAAAGCTTCAAGCGCTCCCTGAAGACTCTACTATTCAGGGATGCATACAACCTACACTAACCTTCCTATCTCCACTGCTATCCCCTTAAACCCCATAGCATGTAAGCCTATGAGCCCAGCTGTTTGTAGTTCACCTTCACAAGAGCCAACTACAACAGTCAACTCTTGGTGGTCCCTCTACCCACTTGACCCCTGTAAATGTTATTTTGTATACCACCTATGTCATAGCACTGCAGAATCTGTTGGTGCTCTACAAATACCTGATAATAATAAGTTGCACTGAGTAATTACAACTGGATTAACAAAAACTGTGTGTCTTTATTTCAGGCCGCAAAGCAACAAAATGTGATTATTTTCAAAGGGGGTGATTATTTTCAGTACCCACTGTAGTAATGTTTCAGCACAGCAAAAACAAAACGTGCAGTAATCAAGCATTAATTTCTTAACATTTATTTTGGGAAAAAAAATACTTAGATCAGTGCAGGAGATCTTTAAAGGGACACAGAGCCCAACATTTTTCTTTCGTGATTCAGATAGAGCATGCAATTTTAAGCAACTTTCTAATTTACTCCTATTATCAATTTTTTTCATTCTCTTGGTATCTTTATTTGAAAAGCAAGAATGTAAGTTTAGATGCCGGCCCATTTTTGGTGAACAACCTGGGTTGTTCTTGTCGATTGGTGGATTAATTTAACCTATCAATAAACAAGTGCTGTCCAGGGCCTGAACCAAAAATAGCTTAGATGCCTTCTTTTTCAAATAAAAATAGCAAGAGAACTAAAAAAAATTGATAATAGGAGTAAATTAGAAAGTTGTTAAAAATTGCATGCTCTATCTGAATCACAAAAGAAAAAAAATTTGGGATCAGTGTCCCTTTAATATCTGGTACTAGCTAGACACTCAAGAGAATATAAAAATAATGGAGACTTTTCAATTGGTTCATCCCTGGATTGCTCTGAAAAATATTTACTTCAATGCATATATTTTACAATGCACTGCTTAATTACGGATACATACTATGCATAGATAAAATGACTTTAAAGAGACAGTAAATATGGAATACATTAAACGTGCATAGGTGCATTAAAGGGACATGAAACACAAACATTTTCTTTCATGATTCAGATAGAGAATACAATTTAAAAAAAGTTTTCAATTAATTTTCTATTAAAATTTGTGTCATTCTCATGTTATTCTTTGTTGAAGAGATATCTAGATAGGTAGCATGCACATGTCTGAGGCACTACATGACAGAGAATAGTGCTGCCATCTAGTGCTCTTGCTCATGTATTACATTGTTACAAAACTGCTGCCATGTAGTGCTGCAGACACGTGCACACTCCTGAACTTACCTCCCTGCTGTTCAACAAAAGATAACACAAAAACAAAGAAAAGTTGATAATAGAAGTAAATTGGAAAGCTATCAGAATCATTTAAGATTTTTCTGGGGGTGTTATGTCCCTTTAAACATTCTAGTGAGCTACAAATTAATAATGTAGCTGGAACGAAAAAAGCTCTCATACAAGACTCCTCTAGTTCATAAGACCCACTACTGCTCCTTCCCATTGCGCGTGCGCCTGGTTAAGGTTGCTTGTATAGTATATGTAGTATGTGTGCTTTGAGCAGCCAGGGTGAAACTGAAGAGTGCATAACAGGAAATTTATAGCTCAAGCAGCAGATTTCTCATTGGCTGTACCACCTGCTGGGGAGTTTGAGAAATACAAGTGTAGGCTGGGGGCAGTCAGAGAAGCCTTGTAAAGGGGTTTTTCAAATGTAAATAGTTAATCTTGCAGCTACATGAATAATTTATAGATCACTAGAATCTGAAGAGATAAATGTGGAATAAACTAAGCAAGTCCCGTCATGAAGGCTTTGTGATTTTAGGATGTTAGTGGTTAATTTGTCTTTGCTTCTCTGTTATTTAGAACCCTGTATTAGAAATGTCTAAAAGAATCAGACTTATGGGATCACTGACTTATCTGCACCTGGTTTAACAGGATACATGGGTGGGGGTAATTAAAAGGGACAGTATAAACCAACTTTCATTTAACTGCATGTAATAGACACTACTATAAAGAATAATATACACAGATACCGATCTAAAAATCCAGTATAAAACCGTTTAAAAACTTACTTAGAAGCTAACAGTTTAGCACTGTTGAAATGGTTAACTGGAACACCCACTGCAAATTGGTTCTATAGCAAAAAAGCAGACAATCCCTCCTGCATATGAAAATACTAATTAAACAAACAGGGGCAAGCTGAAGTAGGTATACATCAGCATTCTTCTAAAATTGTGTGGCTTGGTTAGGAGTCTGAAAATCAGCACAATGTTATTTAAAAATAAGCAAAACTATACATTTAAAGAAAAAAAAAAGCTGTATAGGCTATACACTGTAAATGGATCATCTTCAAAACATTTATGCAAAGAAAAATTTAGTGTATAATGTCCCTTTAAGCTTTTGCACTACAGTGGATTTTATTATTCAAAGACTACAAGGACAGTGACAGAAAACAGTGTCTACAGCACAGGCTAGGTCAGTCAAACGGTAACACTAGTATATATTGAAGCATGCTTTTATCACATAAATGACACTAGATGACAGAAATATGACAGCCATGTCATATTTGGTATCAACATAATCCTCATGATGTCACAACGGGATTGTGTGCGTTTATGTACTGGATATTCATAACAAAAAGTTATAAGTTGTTCTATCATTTCAGCAAAGGATTTAGTGTGTTATGACATGCCATAAAGAAGAGGGGTGGTCACTATTTCACCACTCTGAAACGGGGACTGCCAAGAAATTTGATCTTAGAGAAAATGGTATATAACTTATTTCAACAAAATAATGTCATTCTACATTGGAAGCTGTTGATAACAAGGTATCTGACCAATTTCAATTCCATTTCTCTGGAACAGAGTCTATATTTCTTCATGTAAAGTGATAGGTTCTATAATATTTTCTACTTTTGTTTTACAACTGTTTGTTGTGTGTAATTTTAGTCAATACATTTCTCTTATATAAATTCACTGTGACTTTTTTTGCTCATAATAAATGTTCCTTTATTAAGTTTTGCCTTTATCTAATATTTGAACCACATTACTGAAAGACTGCCGATATTATTACTGTGTTTTTTTAGATTCATTTTTGCTAATTTGAGTTTAGGATCTTTAATCTGTTAGTCTGTGGTTTTCCTTAAGATTCCCTATTATAATAATTATAGGTGGTGGCAGCTTAGAGATATTTAGTGTGGGTGGCATTAAAGGGGAGGTTTGGATTTTTTTTTTTTAGGTCTAGAATAAACCAGACATTGTTTCTTAACCCTTGCACCCATTGAACTAAGTCACATGTTTGCTTGGAGTGGCTAGACTGAGAAATTGGTTAAGGTGGAAAGGGTCTGTTAACCCTTTCTGTGCCAAACAAGTGACAGGTGCAGATTTGGTACATCACAAGTCCCTTTAATCAATTTTTCATTTTATTTATTTTTTAACTTTTAAACAGGGTGCTTTTGTTTATAAATGCTGTAAAAATGGTACTATACTATTCCAAAAACATTATGACCAAGAGACTAAAACCTTAAAACAAACTGATATTAAAACTGTAATGCTTTAGTGCACACACAACATTCTTATGAGAGAATGCTTATAACCAAATCCACACGCTCATAACTGATTGGGTGCCATATCTGTAAACATACTATATTAACTTTTTTTTGAACAATAAGAAAAATGAAAGTCTGTATTTAGAACCAGAAATTTATTGTAGCTTATAGACTGTTCAAATTGACCTATCACCAATATACAAATCTGAAAAGTTATATCCATAGCGGCTACATACAGCATCAGAAAGTTTATAACTCTTTAACGACTGACTTTTATGTTGCATTTGATTAGTCTAAATACAGCAGCTACAGCGATATTAAAATGGAAGGACTGTTCTACACATCAACATGAACACAGAACAACTGTCAAACATAAGTTAAAATTACCCAGGTTACGCAAAAGCTAGCGGTTAAGAGTTATCACATTGTCACTTGAGTCATTAAAACCATTTCCCCAATTGCTTAAAAATCTAAAAATGTACATTTATGAGAAACAAAAAAAAAAAGCCCTAAATAGTTGGTCTGCAGCTTTCCACCTCCCGTGCATGATAGTGCGCCTACGCACTTGCTTTTTCCCACTAAAGCAAAGACAACACACAATTCCTATGCATAATATTGTGGTCCTACAATACCATTTCCAATATATTCTCACATTGCCATTCCAAATGTTGCTTTTAACTTTTTTTTTTTTTACCATCACTGTCCAACATTCTTATCGTTTTTAAACAAAATATTTAAACCACTGAATTCTGGCTACAAACTTTTCTAAACAAAATCAGACTAATAATGTCCATTTTATTGACGCTTTCACTTACCTGACAGAAAAAACAACCTGACAAACGTTGAATAAAGCTGGGTAAGACAGTGACATCCGTCGAACCCGCTATTAGGAGTCTTTCTTACGCTCTGTACAATGTCTAACATTAACCTCTCTATTCATAGGTAAGAATTTAAAATTAAGTTATGCTGGCTATGGTGTTCAGAAAGAACATTGAACCAAAAACTTTATCAATCTTGTGGTAAAGGGACAATCCAGACAGGCGTTTACAGGAAACTCAATAAAGCACACTGTATACCCAGTGCTTACTTGTGTACAGCATATTTACAGCTGAACAAATCCATCAGTTTCAATCGCATACAAGCCCCAAATGGCTTTTACATTTCTTTAGGTCGGCAGCTACCAACAGGAAAGCATTCCTGGAACACAACATCACTTGTTTCACAAGATCATTTTAGCACAATTTACAGTAGGGAAGAAAATATAATAAAATAAAAGTTAAAATGTAAACAAAATCCCAACTCACGTGTAAAAAGCAGTTATTTCACCAATAACTGCATGAAAGGTGAGAGGAGGGAGGAAGGATACTAAAATCGGATATGGATTCCATCCATGCTTTCCTCTTCAGTACATTAAACGTACCCATTTGTCGGCTGGACGATAGACGTACCCATATTTATATCTGCCTGCTCTGCAAATAATTTTTACTCAGTTAACCCCTTTTACACCAGTGGCGTATTACCACACTGCTGTTTATTGCAATAAAGAGGCGCATTTAAATCCAATAAAGATTTGGGGCACTGTTTTAACAGAGCTTAAACACCACCTCACTGCTGGCATAACAAAATTACGACTCAGTGCTTCAATTTCACATCATGTTGATAATAAAAACACTGGGCAGTAAAGGTGTTAAGTTACCTTTCCGCAATACCTTGCATGAAGTTATCTCAATCACTATGAAAGACTGCAGACCTCTGCCAGCCTCGGAGACCACCTCACTGAGGCTGCACAAGATACTGGCACTACTGCCAACATATATTCCAACTAAGCCCCCATTTACACCACTAAAATGGACATAATTACATGTATCCCAACATATTTACAGAAAATGTTAAAAAGTTAGTTAATCTTCTAAATAACATTTCCACTCTGCTGTCTGAGAGACTTGTAACATAATTTACAAGTGACCCATCTGATGGCCAGCTATGGTCAGCACAGTCTAGCCCCTCAGACAGGCAAGTGGATTCCTCTGTAGCTCTTGCCAACATTTTTTTTACATGCACTAAGCTGGGAAAAAACAAAACCATAGAATCTCCAGTCTGTGTATAGTCCCTGTGCCCCTGCCCACAGTAACGCTTGCATCTTGCAGAAGAGAAACAAGGAATGAGAAACAAAGTCCAGATGTGGCTGTGTTCTGCATCACACGAAGCAGCAGAGAGAACGAGGAAGAAAAGTTCAGGATGAATCAAAACAATGTATTACATGACCCAGTTACTAGCGAGAGGGGCACAAATAATTCCTTGTGTCTGGTTGGAACATGTGCTGGACAGGTCTGGAATGACTTTTTACATGGTGATTCTGCAGGAGGAGGAGTGTGCTGTGGTGACTGTGTGGCGCTGGGAGACAGCAAATCAGTAGGTAAGGGTTGAGTCATCCCATTCTAGTTGCTGCTGCCGGATCACGTTCTGCTGGTCCTCTTCTTGTGCTCCGTCCTCTTCCTCACTGCTCTCAGATTCAGCACTGGTGATGTCATCTTCCTCACCATCTTCACTTTCCTCATCTTCCTCCTCCTCTTCCTCTTCTTCCTCACTGCTGTGCTGGTCCTCATAAGTCTGAAGCAAAAAAAATCTGTGTAAACGTGTTACTGCATAAACAGACAATATGGTTCATCTATTAATACTGTCCTTAAAGAAACATAAAAACACAAAATTTGTCTTTTATGATTCAGACAGAACATGCGTTTTTAACAAATTATCAATTTGTACTTCATTCTCTGTGAAACGAAAGAAAGAAAATGTTTGTGTTTTAATATCCCTTTAAAATCCAGCTTTAGGATCATAATGTTAAGAGGAACATGAGTATGTGGTTATAGAAGCTGATCACTAGAGTTCCACTTAATGCTTCTTTCTACAAAAAGAATAAAGTTCACTAGCTGTGCACATTTAATATTATTACTATACATGTTGCTTTTTAAGTAGAACTGGCATGTGGTACAAAGGTTGAAACTCTAGTTTAGATATTCACAAAGATACATTGATAGCATCTAAAGCAGTCATCAAAATTCCTTCATTTATGTTGTGTCTCCAATAATTACTGCAGTAGAACTCAGTTAGCATCACCAGACTACAGATCATGCAGGGCTTAGGTTGGTTATATGACTATACCAGAGTATATATACCTCCATAGGATTCACTGTGATGGTTAAAGCAGAATCATCCCAGTCCATCTCATTCTCCTTCCCTCCTTCCTGGTCCCCAATAGTGCGCTGGTGGGCAGCACGAATACGGAATACTCCAAGTATTATCATGAACACCAGAAAGCTGACACAGACCACTATAACGATGGTGGCTGCACTGGGGACAACTGTGAGAGAAGACAATTATAGTCTGGCAAGTACCTCCTTGTGGATTCTTATTCTCATTTGTAACAGTAAATGTGTCTTCAGTGCCACATATAGTTATCTACTCACCAGATGTTGGGTGCGGGTTAGCCAGGTTGTGTCCAGACAAATCAGCAAATGAGTGATGTACGGGGTGGATAAACTGTGGCTGAGCCATTGCGTGGTTTGGAGCCTCGGGTGGGTTAGCGGTGTGGATGACATTAACCTACAGAGTAAAAAAACATTTAGCTCAGTTCTAAATATTGTCTTAGAAATTCAGGTGTGTCATCTGCACAGGAAAATAAAGAGGAAATGTTTTATAATATTTTTAGCCTGAGGAAACCTCTGTATAAACAGTGTTAGTAGCACCCACAAATGACAATTTAATATTGGCTTTAATAGTATTAACAACCAAACATCAATAGGTATTTCTTCAGAAAGTGTTGCAAGTTGTGAATATTCAGGCAGAAGACATTTTAAACAGTGATTTGGTGTAATTTTAGCACTTTACCTTTTTGTGGAGAAACATCTGCACCTACATTAAAACTTTTAAAAATATCTAAATGATAAATTACAAATTCTTGTTATCTTAGTATATGCTCAAATATTAATACAAAAAAGGTGAAGCTTTGGCTTTGAGATTAATATGCAGAAAAAAAAGGCTGGTGTAAAACTGATTACACCAAAATCGTTCAGACTTTTAAAAACATTTCTCGCATGACTGAGATTCTAGAGCTATTTAGGAACCTACTATGTATGATATACTTTAATCTCATGTACTGAACACTTCTTGTTATTTGTATTGCTTTTTTCCCACTACTCAAAGCTTTTTGAAAATGAAAAAAAAAAAAAAAAAAGAATCTCAAAAAACATGCATGTATTTTTCCCTAGCACGTCTGCTTGCAACCTATCAAATAGTTGTTCGGTTTCTATAAAGTATTACTTGTGCATAGTAAGGAAAAGGAAGAGACAGGAAAGTTCAAATTGAGGAATTTGCACTCACAATCTAATCACCCAAAAAGATTTCCATACGGCCAGATTTAACAAATCTTTTTTAATTGTTTTTAGCATGACTTGCGTCTTAGCAATTATTTGCTTGGGACCTTTCTAAGACTGACATTTATTTAGCAGTATTATAACCAACATACAGACAACGATATTTAAATAACGTCAAAATATTAAAATCGCATGACAATTTCACAGTTGCGTAAATTATTTATATTAAAGCAATGCAGCTATTAAGTAATGGTACTTAAACTTAAAGGGATAGTGCACAATAAAACTGTTTTTATATTAATGTATTTTCAATACCAGCTGCAGAATATAAAATGTATAAGAAATTGCATTTTGAGGTTTATTTGTGTATATGAAGTAGCTGGTTTTGTGCTTTTAACCCACAGCCTATTACAATGGGTTGAGCTTCAGGTAATGTCAGATCTCATATTATCACTTTGTGTACACACACTTAATTCCTTATATTATATTTGTCTGGAAAACTAAATCTCAATACATAGAAAGAACAATGGAAAATTATCATTTTATTGCTCAACTATCCTGCACCCCACTGAGAGTGTAATTTCTTCTGCTGGCTGTGTTTACTTAGGCTATTCAATAGCGGAGACTCCAGTATAAAAACGTTCAGTATAGGTTGGGAAATCACAGGCTAAATAAGCTATGTCAAAGGCCAAAATAGGGGTAAAGGAGCTACTTGTAATCAATTTAATACACTCCAGCAGGTAAAATGGATCTTTGGGAACAATTTAAATGGGAGAAAATTTTTGGGTGAACTATCCCTTTAACCCTTTGAGTGCTAATGACGTCTCTGAGCCGTCACAGAGTTTCCCACTTTGGTGCTAATGACGGCTCAGAGCCGTCACTAGCACTCTCCCACCTTGAGGGAGATCTGGGGGCTCCCACCGCTGCTACCCTGGCGATCGTGCCTGTAGAGTGACAGGCATCGCCGGGGCTTCCCGTTTTGGGTGATGACGTCACCGCGCAACTTTATTTATACTTAACAATGTTAAGTATAGGAGCAGGGGGCATGCTGCTTAGAAGCCTGTATCTCAGACATCTAAGCAGCTACAGACCCCCAAGACCCACCATTGGAAAGGTAATCGCCTTTCAACAGTGTAGGTCTTGGGGGGGTCTGAAAAAAAATAAAAAAAAGTTAAAAAAAACATAATTTATGTAAGAACTTACCTGATAAATTAATTTCTTTCATATTAGCAAGAGTCCATGAGCTAGTGACGTATGGGATATACATTCCTACCAGGAGGGGCAAAGTTTCCCAAACCTCAAAATGCCTATAAATACACCCCTCACCACACCCACAATTCAGTTTAACGAATAGCCAAGAAGTGGGGTGATAAAGTGCGAAAGCATATAAAATAAGGAATTGGAATAATTGTGCTTTATACAAAAATCATAACCACCACAAAAAAAGGGCGGGCCTCATGGACTCTTGCTAATATGAAAGAAATGAATTTATCAGGTAAGTTCTTACATAAATTATGTTTTCTTTCATGTAATTAGCAAGAGTCCATGAGCTAGTGACGTATGGGATAATGATTACCCAAGATGTGGATCTTTCCACGCAAGAGTCACTAGAGAGGGAGGGATAAAATAAAGACAGCCAATTCCTGAAGAAAATAATACACACCCAAAATAAAGTTTAAAGAAAAAACATAAGCAGAAGATTCAAACTGAAACCGCTGCCTGAAGTACTTTTCTACCAAAAACTGCTTCAGAAGAAGAAAAGACATCAAAATGGTAGAAATTTAGTAAAAGTATGCAAAGAGGACCAAGTTGCTGCTTTGCAAATCTGATCAATCGAAGCTTCATTCCTAAACGCCCAGGAAGTAGAAACTGACCTAGTAGAATGAGCTGTAATCCTTTGAGGCGGAGTTTTACCCGACTCAACATAGGCAAGATGAATTAAAGATTTCAACCAAGATGCCAAAGAAATGGCAGAAGCTTTCTGGCCTTTTCTAGAACCGGAAAAGATAACAAATAAACTAGAAGTCTTTCGGAAAGACTTAGTAGCTTCAACATAATATTTCAAAGCTCTAACAACATCCAAAGAATGCAACGATTTCTCCTTAGAATTCTTAGGATTAGGACATAATGAAGGAACCACAATTTCTCTACTAATGTTGTTGGAATTCACAACTTTAGGTAAAAATTCAAAAGAAGTTCGCAACACCGCCTTATCCTGATGAAAAATCAGAAAAGGAGACTCACAAGAAAGAGCAGATAATTCAGAAACTCTTCTGGCAGAAGAGATTGCCAAAAGGAACAAAACTTTCCAAGAAAGTAATTTAATGTCCAATGAATGCATAGGTTCAAACGGAGGAGCTTGAAGAGCCCCCAGAACCAAATTCAAACTCCAAGGTGGAGAAATTGACTTAATGACAGGTTTTATACGAACCAAAGCTTGTACAAAACAATGAATATCAGGAAGATTAGCAATCTTTCTGTGAAAAAGAACAGAAAGAGCAGAGATTTGTCCTTTCAAAGAACTTGCAGATAAACCTTTATCTAAACCATCCTGAAGAAACTGTAAAATTCTCGGGATTCTAAAAGAATGCCAAGAAAAATGATGAGAAAGACACCAAGAAATATAAGTCTTCCAGACTCTATAATATATCTCTCTGGATACAGATTTACGAGCCTGTAACATAGTATTAATCACAGAGTCAGAGAAACCTCTTTGTCCAAGAATCAAGCGTTCAATCTCCATACCTTTAAATTTAAGGATTTGAGATCCTGATGGAAAAAAGGACCTTGCGACAGAAGGTCTGGTCGTAGCGGAAGAGTCCACAGATGGCAAGAGGCCATCCGGACAAGATCCGCATACCAAAACCTGTGAGGCCATGCCGGAGCTACCAGCAGAATAAACGAGCATTCCTTCAGAATCTTGGAGATTACTCTTGGAAGAAGAACTAGAGTCGGAAAGATATAAGCAGGATGATACTTCCAAGGAAGTGATAATGCATCCACTGCTTCCGCCTGAGGATCCCGGGATCTGGACAGATACCTGGGAAGTTTCTTGTTTAGATGAGACGCCATCAGATCTATTTCTGGAAGCCCCCACATTTGAACAATCTGAAGAAATACCTCTGGGTGAAGAGACCATTCGCCCGGATGCAACGTTTGGCGACTGAGATAATCCGCTTCCCAATTGTCTATACCTGGGATATGAACCGCAGGGATTAGACAGGAGCTGGATTCCGCCCAAACCAGAATTCGAGATACTTCTTTCATAGCCAGAGGACTGTGAGTGATGATTGATGTATGCCACAGTTGTGACATTGTCTGTCTGAAAGCAAATGAACGATTCCCTCTTCAGAAGAGGCCAAGACTGAAGAGCTCTGAAAATTGCACGGAGTTCCAAAATATTGATCGGTAATCTCACCTCCTGAGATTCCCAAACTCCTTGTGCCGTCAGAGATCCCCACACAGCTCCCCAACCTGTGAGACTTGCATCTGTTGAAATTACAGTCCAGGTCGGAAGCACAAAAGAAGCCCCCTGAATTAAACGATGGTGATCTGTCCACCACGTTAGAGTGTCGTACAATCGGTTTTAAAGATATTAATTGAGATATCTTTGTGTAATCCTTGCACCATTGATTCAGCATACAGAGCTCAAGAGGTCGCATGTGAAAACGAGCAAAGGGGATCGCGTCCGATGCAGCAGTCATAAGACCTAGAATTTCCATGCATAAGGCTACCGAAGGGAATGATTGTGACTGAAGGTTTCGACAAGCTGCAATCAATTTTAGACGTCTCTTGTCTGTCAAAGACAGAGTCATGGACACTGAATCTATCTGGAAACCCAGAAAGGTTACCCTTGTCTGAGGAATCAATGAACTTTTTGGTGAATTGATCCTCCAACCATGATCTTGAAGAAACAACACAAGTCGATTCGTATGAGATTCTGCTAACTGAAAAGACTGAGCAAGTACCAAGATATCGTCCAAATAAGGAAATACCACAATACCCTGTTCTCTGATTACAGACAGAAGGGCACCGAGAACCTTTGTAAAAATTCTTGGAGCTGTAGCTAGGCCAAACGGCAGAGCCACAAACTGGTAGTGCTTGTCCAGAAAAGAGAATCTCAGGAACTGATAATGATCCGGATGAATCGGAATATGCAGATATGCATCCTGTAAATCTATTGTGGACATATAATGCCCTTGCTGAACAAAAGGCAAGATAGTCCTTACAGTTACCATTTTGAACGTTGGTATCCTTACATAATGATTCAATATTTTTAGATCCAGAACTGGTCTGAAGGAATTCTCCTTCTTTGGTACAATGAAGAGATTTGAATAAAACCCCATCCCCTGTTCCAGAACCGGAACTGGCATAATTACTCCAGCCAACTCTAGATCTGAAACACAATTCAGAAATGCTTGAGCTTTCACTGGATTTACTGGGACACGGGAAAGAAAAAATCTCTTTGCAGGAGGTCTCATCTTGAAACCAATTCTGTACCCTTCTGAAACAATGTTCTGAATCCAAAGATTGTGAACAGAATTGATCCAAATTTCTTTGAAAAAAACGTAACCTGCCCCCTACCAGCTGAGCTGGAATGAGGGCCGCACCTTCATGTGGACTTAGAAGCAGGCTTTGCCTTTCTAGAAGGCTTGGATTTATTCCAGACTGGAGATGGTTTCCAAACTGAAACTGCTCCTGAGGATGAAGGATCAGGCTTTTGTTCTTTGTTGAAACGAAAGGAATGAAAACGATTATTAGCCCTGTTTTTACCCTTAGATTTTTTATCCTGTGGTAAAAAAGTTCCTTTCCCACCAGTAACAGTTGAGATAATAGAATCCAACTGAGAACCAAATAATTTGTTACCCTGGAAAGAAATGGAAAGTAGAGTTGATTTAGAAGCCATATCAGCATTCCAAGTTTTAAGCCATAAAGCTCTTCTAGCTAAAATAGCTAGAGACATAAACCTGACATCAACTCTGATAATATCAAAAATGGCATCACAGATAAAATTATTAGCATGCTGAAGAAGAATAATAATATTATGAGAATCATGATCTGTTACTTGTTGCGCTAAAGTCTCCAACCAAAAAGTTGAAGCTGCAGCAACATCAGCCAATGATATAGCAGGTCTAAGAAGATTACCTGAACACAGATAAGCTTTTCTTAGAAAGGATTCAATTTTCCTATCTAAAGGATCCTTAAACGAAGTACCATCTGACGTAGGAATAGTAGTACGTTTAGCAAGGGTAGAAATAGCCCCATCAACTTTAGGGATTTTGTCCCAAAATTCTAATCTGTCAGACGGCACAGGATATAATTGCTTAAAACGTTTAGAAGGAGTAAATGAATTACCCAATTTATCCCATTCTCTGGAAATTACTTCAGAAATAGCATTAGGAACAGGAAAAACTTCTGGAATAACCACAGGAGATTTAAATACTTTATCTAAACGTTTAGAATTAGTATCAAGAGGACCAGAATCCTCTATTTCTAAAGCAATTAGTACTTTAAGTAAAGAACGAATAAATTCCATTTTAAATAAATATTAAGATTTATCAGCATCAATCTCTGAGACAGAATCCTCTGAACCAGAAGAGTCATCAGAATCAGAATGATGATGTTCATTTAAAAATTCATCTGTAGAGAGAGAAGTTTTAAAAGATTTTTTATGTTTACTAGAAGGAGAAATAATAGACATAGCCTTCTTGATGGATTCAGAAACAAAATCTCTTATGTAATCAGGAACATTCTGCACCTTAGATGTTGAAGGAACTGCAACAGGCAATGGTACATTACTAAAGGAAATATTATCTGCATTAACAAGTTTGTCATGACAATTAGTACAAACAACAGCCGGAGGAATAGCTACCAAAAGTTTACAGCAGATACACTTAGCTTTGGTAGTTCCAGCACTAGACAGCGATTTTCCTGAAGTATCTTCTGACTCAGATGCAACGTGAGACATCTTGCAATATGTAAGAGAAAAAACAACATATAAAGCAAAATTGATCAAATTCCTTAAATGACAGTTTCAGGAATGGGAAAAAATGCCAATAAACAAGCTTCTAGTAACCAGAAGCAAAGAAAAAATGAGACTGAAATAATGTGGAGACAAAAGCGACGCCCATATTTTTTTTTAGCGCCAAATAAATTTGGCGCCTAAATGCTTTTTGGCGCCAAAAATGACGCCACATACGGAACGCCGACATTTTTGGTGCAAAAGGACGTCAAAAAAATGACGCAACTTCCGGCGACACGTATGACGCCGGAAACAGAAAAGATTTTTTGCGCCAAAAAAGTCAGCGCCAAGAATGACGCAATAAAATTAAGCATTTTCAGCCCCCGCGAGCCTAACAGCCCACAGGGAAAAAAGAGTCAAATTTTTTAAGGTAAGAAAAAATGATTGATTCAAATGCATTATCCCAAATATGAAACTGACTGTCTGAAAATAAGGAATGTTGAACATCCTGAGTCAAGGCAAATAAATGTTTGAATACATATATTTAGAACTTTATAAATAAAGTGCCCAACCATAGCTTAGAGTGTCACAGAAAATAAGATTTACTTACCCCAGGACACTCATCTACATGTTTGTAGAAAGCCAAACCAGTACTGAAACGAAAATCAGCAGAGGTAATGGTATATAAATAAGAGTATATCGTCGATCTGAAAAGGGAGGTAAGAGATGAATCTCTACGACCGATAACAGAGAACCTATGAAATAGACCCCGTAGAAGGAGATCACTGCATTCAAATAGGCAATACTCTCCTCACATCCCTCTGACATTCACTGCACGCTGAGAGGAAAACCGGGCTCCAACTTGCTGCGGAGCGCATATCAACGTAGAATCTAGCACAAACTTACTTCACCACCTCCATAGGAGGCAAAGTTTGTAAAAACTGAATTGTGGGTGTGGTGAGGGGTGTATTTATAGGCATTTTGAGGTTTGGGAAACTTTGCCCCTCCTGGTAGGAATGTATATCCCATACGTCACTAGCTCATGGACTCTTGCTAATTACAAGAAATGTTTGTTCAAAAAAATAAAAAAAAATAAAAAAACCTTTAAAAATTTTAGCACCCAGGTGGGAAAGTGCTTAGCACTCCAAGGGTTAACTTAAAGGGACACTGTACCCAAAAATGTTCTTTCGTGATTCAGATTGAGCATGAAATTTTAAGCAACTTTCTAATTTACTCCTATTATCAAATTTTCTTCATTCTCTTGGTATCTATTTGAAATGCAAGAATGTAAGTTTAGATGCCGGCCCATTTTTGGAGAACAACCTGGGTTGTCCTTGCTGATTGGTGGATAAATTCATTTTTGGGTTCAGTGTCCCTTTAAAGGGGCATGAAACCCAACATGTTTCTTTCATGATTCAGATAGAGAATACAATTTTAATCAACTTTCCAATTTACTTATGTTATTTAATTTGCTTCATACTTCAGATATCCTTTGTTGAAGAAATAGCAATGCACATGGGCGAGCCAATCACACAAAGCAGCTATGTGCAGCCACCAATCAGCAGCTACTGAGCCTATCTAGATATGCTTTTAAACAAAGGATATCAAGAAAACAAAGCAAATTATATAATAGAAGTACATAGGAAAGTTGTTTAAAATTGCATGCTCTTTCTAAATCACAGGGAAAAAAATTGAGTTTCATGTCCTTTAAGCTATTGGGGTGGTCTAAGTAATTTTGCTAGTAGGTGCTTCCCTCTGTTAAAGAGATATTGAACCCAAAAATATTTAAAAGGGATACTATAGTCAAAATTAAACTTTCACAATTCAGTTAGGGCATGCAATTTTATACAACTTTTCAATGTACTTGTATCCTCAAATTTGCTTTGTTTTTCTTGGTATTCTTTGTTGAAAGCTAAACCTAGGTAGGCTCATATGCTAAGCCCTTGAAGGCCGCCTCTTATCTCAGTGCATTGACAGGTTTTTTTTTTACATAGCACTAGTTAATGTGTGTCATAGTCACCAAGAAAGAATTGATAGGAGCAACAAGCTTGTCTTTTCCATAAAACTTAACAGCTCACAGCAGTCAGACACATTTAATAATGCCTAACTTAATAACTGATCAACTATCAATTCTTTCTTTGTGACACCGTTCATGGGGACAGTGAGCACAGCAAATCTGTCATGGATCAGACCCCAGGGAGGACTATAAGATATTACTGGGTACGGAGGACGTAGGCAGCAGCGACTGATGTACAGGTCATCACAGGACTGCTTTAATAGATTCTAACATAGAGATTGTTTATGCCGATATCTTTAGCTGTTTAGCGCCCTTACTAATTGTTAACTTGTATCTACCCCTGTTTGAGCAGATAGAAGGATCTGTTAGTTCTGTAAGGTGTTTGATATATTTGACTCCAGCGCACTACTATACTCCTTTTTCTACTATGTCATCACAGGAAGCCACAGTGTCGAAGGAGGCAGAACGAGTATCTCGCAAGCGGCAGTGTTTGCAAACTGTTTTGCTGAAAGACTTGTGAAAGTTAGTCGCCTTGGACGATATTGTCCTGTGGACAGACCGAGATGGCAACAGAACAGGAACGCATGGATATCGGCCATACCCGCACTCGGTAAGACCTCAGCGCATTTTGCGCACACTTTATACAGTTGTGGCCACAGGCCCGGAACTCTGGCATATTATTGTATAGCCAGGTTTTGGATATAGACATAGACTTGCCTGCCAGCGTTTTTGCAAGCCACTTTTATGACTCTTTAGGTGCCGAGACTCACACAATTGACATTTCTGAAAGTGTGTCATATGTAACATTGTGCTCACTCCTGTGGAGTTACGTAGGAGTCAGCACTGATTGTCTTAAATGCAAGTCTGTCAAAAAATTGAAATAAAGGGGGCAGTTTGCAGTGGCTTAGATACAAGGTGATCACAGATGTAAACAGTATATTAATATAACAGTGTTGGTTATGGAAAGTCGACTGTCCCTTTAAAGATTCAGATAAAGGTTAACATTTTAAACAACTTTCCAATTTAAAATGTGTTATCAAATGTGCTTCATTCTCTTGTTATCCTTTGTAGAGAGAGCAGCAATGCACTACTGGGTGCTAACTAAACACATATGGTGAGCCAACGGCAAAACAAATTTATCTGCAGCCACCAATCAGCAGCTGACTTCCAGTAGTTCACTACTGCTTCTTCTCAATAAAGAATAAGAGAAAAATAAAATTAGATAAAAGAGATAAATTAGGAAGTTGCTTAAAATGTAATGGTCTGTTTAAATAATGAAAGAAAATGTTTGCGTGTCATGTCCCTTTAATGCTTATTGGTTGATAGGCACTTCCTACTAATGATATTTGGATTTAAAAAAAAAAAAAATTATGCTTACCTGATAAATTTATTTCTTGACACAGTGAGTCCACGGGATCATCAATTACTGTTGGGAATTTCACTCCAGGCCAGCAGGAGGTGGCAAAGAGCACCACAGCAAAGCTGTTAAAGTATTACTTCCCTTCCCACAAACCCCAGTCATTTGACCAAAGGAAAAGGAGAGAAAGGCACAAGGTGCAGAGGTGCCTGAGGTTTATATAAAAAAAAACTGTCTGAAAAAACAGGGAGGGTCGTGGACTCACCGTGTCAAGAAAGAAAGAAAAATGATCTGGTAAGCATAAATTTTGTTTTCTTTCTTATGACATGTTGAGTCCACGGGATCATCAATTACTGTTGAGCATCAATACCCAAGCTAGAGGACACAGATGATAAGGGAGGGACAAGACAGGTAACCTAAACAGAAGGCACCACTGCTTGAAGAACCTTTCTCCCAAAAGACGCCTCGGCCGAGGCAAAAGTATAAAAATTTTAGAATTTTGAAAAAGTGTGCAAAGAAGACCAAGTTGCGGCCTTACAGATCTGTTCAACAGTTGCCTCGATCTTGAAGGCCCACGAGGAAGATACCGCCCTGGTGGAATGAGCTATAATTCTCATGGGAGGCTGCTGTCCAGCAGTCTCATATGCCAAATGAATAATACTTCTCAATCAAAGAGAAAGAAGTGGCAGTAGCTTTTTGACCTTTACGTTTCCCAGAAAAGCAAACAAAGCAGAAGACTGACGAAAGTCCTTTGTAGCCTGCAAATAGAACTTAAGAACACGCACAACGTCTAAGTTGTGTAATAGATGTTCCTTATGAGAAGAAGGATTAGGACAGAGAGAAGGAACAACTATTTCCCGATTAATATTCCTGTCCGAAACCACCTTAGGAAGAAAACCAAACTTGATACGGAGAACTGCCTTATCTGAATGAAATATGAGATAAGGAGAATCACACTGCAAATCAGAGAGCTCAGAAACTATCCGAGCAGAGGAAATAGCAGTAAGAAACAAAACCTTCCAAGATAACTTAATATCTTTGGAATGCATAGGCTCAAACAGACTCCAAGGTGGAGCAACGGATTTAAACACAAGCCGATTCTGACCAGGGCCTCACAAAAAGACTGTACATCCGGCACGTCCGCCAGATGCTTGTGTAGCAGAATGGAAAGCGCAGAAATCTGACCCTTGAGGGTACTGACAGATAACCCCTTCTCAAGACCTTCCTGGAAAAAAGATAAAATCCTTGGGATCCTGACCTTACTCCAAGAATATCCTTTAGACTCACACCAAAAAAAGATATTTACACCATATCTTATGGTAGATCTTTCTAGTGACAGGTTTACGAGCCTGAACCATGGTCTCAATAACCGATTCAGAAAAGCCATGCTTGGCTAAAACCTAGCGTTCAATCTCCAAGCAGTCAGCTTCAGAGAAACGAGATTTGGATGAAGGAAGGGCTCCTGACGTGGAAGGTCCTTCCTGAGAGGTAGTCTCCATGGAGGTAGGGACAACATCTCTACTAGATCTGCATACCAGTGAGGCCACGCAGGAGATATTAGCATCACTGATGCTCTCTCCTGCTTGAGCAATGACTCACGGAAGGACAGCAAACGGAGGAAACAGATATGCCAACCTGAAGTTCGAAGGAACCGCCAGAGCATCTATCAAAAAGGCTTGAGGGTCTCTCGACCTCGAACCGTACTTTGGGAGCTTGGAGTTCTGACGAGACGCCATCAGATCCAATTCTGGTAACCCCCCATTTGGTCGTTAACCTGTAGAATTTAACCTGTAGAATACTTCCGGATGGAGTTCCCACTCCCCGGGATGGAAAGTCTGTCTGCTCAGAAATCCGCTTCCCAATTGTCACCTCCTGGAATATGGTTGGCAGATAGACAGCAATTGTGAGCCTCCACCCACTGGATGATTCATGCTACCTTCTTTATGGCTAAGGAACTCAGTTACCCTTCGTGGTTGATGTAGGCCACTGAGGTAATGTTGTCCATCTGGAATCTAATAAACCGGGCTAGGGCCAGTTTAGGCCAAGCCATCAAGGCATTGAAGATTGCTCTCAACTCCAGAATGTTTATGGGGAGAGCAGATTCCTCCTGAGACCAAAGTCCCTGTGCCTTCAACGAGTTCCAGACTGCACCCCAACCTAACAGGCTGGCATCCGTGGTCACAATTACCCAAGAGGGTTTCTGAAAACACGTCCCCTGGGACAGATGTTCTTGTGACAGCCACCACGGAAGGGAGTCCCTTGTTGATTGATCCAGAACCATTCTCTGAGATAGATCTGTGTAATCCCTGTTCCACTGAGCGAGCATGCATAGCTGCAGAGGTCTCAAATGGAACCAAGCAAACGGAACTATGTCCATGGAAGCTACCATCAACCCAATTACCTCCATGCATTAGGCTACTAATGGTTGAGGCGCCGACTGTAGGGACAGAGAGGCGGACAGAATTTTGGCTATTCTGACATCCGTCAGAAAAATCCTCATAGCTAGAGAATCTATAATGGTTCCTAAAAAGGTCACTCTTGTAGTCGGAACCTGAGAACTTTTCCCCAGATTGATCTTCCAACCTTGGGAACGAAGGAACGTCAACAACTTCTTTGTATGAGATTCTGCTAGTTGAAAGGATGGTATCTGAACCAGAATGTCGTCCAGATAAGGCGCCACTGCAATTCCCTAGGACCGGACTATTGCCAATAGAGCTCCCAAGACCTTTGAGAAAATTCTGGGAGCCGTAGCAAGGCCAAATGGAAGCGCTAAAAAATTGAAAATAATTTTCCAGATAAACAAACCTCAGTTATTTGTGATGATCCCTGTGAATGGGAATGTGCAGATATGCATCCTTCAGGTCTATGGTGGTCATGAATTGACCCTCATGAATCAGGGGCAGGATCTCTTGAAGGACGTCACTCTGAGGAACTTGTTAAGCAGCTTAAGATCTAGAATCGGTCTGAAAGTTTCCTCTTTTTTGGGAACCACAAATAGGTTTGAATAAAACCTGAGACCTTGTTCCTGACTTGGAACAGGCATTATAACTACCTAGTGGGAAAGATCCTGCACACAGTTCAGGAACGCCTCTCTTTTTATCTGGTCTACAGATAATCTTGAGAGGTGGAACCTGCCTCTGGGAGGAAAGGTTTTAAACTCTAGTCTGTACCCCCCTGAGAAACAAATGTCCACTGCCCACGGATCTGGGACATCTCGCTCCCAAGCCGTGCAAACTGACAAAGTCTGCCCCCCTCTTGATCCGGTCCCGGATCGGGGGCAACCCCTTCATGCTGACTTGGATTCAGCTGCAGGTTTCTTGGATTGTTTCACCTTGTTCCAGGACTGCCCAGGCTTCCAAGCGGGCTTGGATTGCTCCTGTTTGGTAGAAGCAAAGGAAGACTTGCCTCCGAAATTGCAAGAGGAACGAAAATTAGTCATTCAACCTATTGACTTCTTCTTGTCTTGAAAATGTGTATGAGGTGTGTGTACAGAGCTTGAACTCAAAACACTTATGCCTCCTCTATGTTAACCTCCTCCAGGTCAAAATTTAGTGTGAAATGTACTTAAAGGAAGCGCTAAAAAAGCTCTAAGTGTTAAAAACTAAGATTTGGGGGAATACAACAAAGCTAAAAATATATTATATGTGCTACATATAATGTGAACTGGATACAATATAAGAGGCAGGTTTTAAAGTATATACAACCTTATAATCAATCTCAAATACAACCAACGCCTATTATAAAAAGGAGTTAGAGAAAGGATTATATAAAAAAAGTTTTTACTAATCAGACATATAAAACATAGACATAACTAATTTCATTGCGTATTATACAATTAAGTGAAAAGGAACCCAATAAATATGGGTAAATTCAAAACTGGTGTAAAACAATGTTAGCGTAACACACTCCTTTGCAAGGATATAAGAAGAGAGAGCCCAGATTTATAACTGATAGCTAATATAAGGATCGCAATTAATGCATATACTGTAGTCCTTTGCACGAATATAGATGATTAAAAGTTAATAAGATGACATCTTTTCATTAAAATAATGATTTGTAGAATGACAGTCTTTATTTAAAAGGATAACGATCTTTTCATATTATGTTCAAGATATCCCTTTTAATGCGGCAATATAGTAGGTAAAATGACAGTCCTTATTTAAAAGGATAGCGATCTTTTCATATTATGTTCCAAGATATCCCTTTTGAAGCGGCACTATAGTAGGTAAAATAGTAGTGGCCAGCCACTATTAGACTCCAAGTAATTCCGCACTGGGGAGAGTGTTCAAGCACAGTATAATAATAGGAAGTCTAGTTAAACAGATCCGTACCTTTAGGTGAGCGTATATTATGCCTGCTATGCAGGTTATCTCATCTTCTTCGTGTGCGGCTGGTTTCTGAGTGACTTCCGTTGTAAGTGCTTCTGCTGATAGCGGTAGCTGATACCGGTTTCTTCAAACTTGAGCAAGTTACCGTAGGGGACCAGTTAACTCCTCCTGCACTTAGTACTTAGGTGTACGCAGGGGGCGATCAGATCTCCGGACTTTTTTTCTTAACACTCACGGATGGCAGGTATTCACCTCAATGAGGTGAGAACAGTGAGGTAAAATTCACAGTGGTTGCTCCTTACACAGCTTCAACCGGTCCCCTACGGTAACTTGCGCAAGTTTGAAGAAACCGTTATCAGCTACCGCTATCAGCAGAAGCACTTACAACGGAAGCCATTCAGAAACCAGCTGCACACGAAGAAGGGTGAGATAACCTGCATAGCAGACATAATATACGCTCACCTAAAAGGTACAGTTCTGTTTAACTAGACTTCCACTACTATTTTACCTACTATAGTGCCGCATCAAAAGGGATATCTTGAACATAATATGAAAAGATCGCTATCCTTTTAAATAAGGACGGTCATTTTACCTACTATATTGCCGCATCAAAAGGGATATCGAACATAATATGAAAAGATTGTTATCCTTTTAAATAAAGACTGACATTCTACAAATCATTATTTCAATGAAAAAATTTCATCTTATTAACTTTTGATCATCTATATTCCTGCAAAGGTCTACAGTATACACATTAATTGCGATCCTTATATTAGCCATCAGTTATAAATCTTGGCTCTCTCTTCTTATATCCTTGCAAAGGAGTGTGTTACGCCAACATTGTTTTACACCAGTTTTGAATGTACCCATATTTATTGGGTTCCTTTTCACCTAATAGTATAATATGAAATTAAATTTGTTTTTTAACCACGTTTTTTTATTTTATTCGTCTAGATATGTCCATGTTTTATATGATGTCTGATCAGTAAAAACTTTTTTTATATAATCCTTTCTCTAGCTATTTTTTATAATAGGCGTTGGTTGTATTTGAGATTGATTGTAAGGTTGTATATTCTTCTTGTCTTGAGGCAGAAAAGAACCCTTACCACCCGTGATATCAGAGATAATTTCTGCCAATGCCGGTCCGATCAAGGTCTTTCCTTTGTAAGGAATTGCCAAAAGCTTAGACTTCGAAGAAACAGCAGCAGACCAAGATTTAAGCCATAGTACTCCACGTGCTAAGATAGCAAAGCCCGATATCTTGGCTCCCAACTTAATGACCTGTAAGGAAGCATCAGTGATAAAGGAATTGGCTAACTTAAGAGCTTTAATCCTATCCTGAATCTCCTCTAAAGGGGTCTCAGTTTGAAGAGACTCTGACAAGGCGTCAAACCAGTAAGCAGCCGCACTGGTAACTGTCGCAATGCAAACCACCGGTTTCCATTGCAGGCCCTGATGCATATACATCTTCTTTAAAGAGCCTCCAATTTCTTATCCATAGGATCTTTAAAAGAGCAACGGTCCTCAATAGGAATAGTGGTTCTCTTAGCCAAAGTGTAAATCACTCCTTCCACTTTGGGAACCGTCTGCCAAAATTCCCTGATGGAGTCAGCCACCGGGACCATCTTCCTGAAAACTGGGGAGGGAGAAAAGGGGATACCTGGTCTCTCCCATTCCTTAGTAATAATATCCTTGGCGCGGTCTGGCACTGGAAACACCTCCCCAGGTGATGGAAGTATCTATTTAACTTACTGGACTTTATAGGGTTGACCTCGATAGGAGTATCAGAGTCATCCAGCGTAGCTAAAACCTCCTTTAACAAAACACGGAGGTGTTCAAGCTTGAATCTGAAGGAAACCACTTAAGCATCAGATGAAGGAATTACACTTTCCCGAAGCTGAGATTTCACCCTCAGAAGCCACCAAGGTATCTTCCTCCTCAGACCTAAGTGAGGGAGGAATTCGGTCAGCCTGAACAGGAAAAGGCACCTTATCTGAATCCATTGATTTCCTCTTGCGTTTCCCCTGCAGTATGGGGATGGTTTCCAGCCCCTCAGATATCACTGAAGATACCTGGGCTGTAGGGCACTGCATGTGACGTAGCTACTGGTTGGAACAAACAGGACGGTGGCTGAGACAATGTCTCAACAGCATCCTCCTGAGGGGATTGTGGCTCAGAATGAAAACGTTTGTCCTTGTACAAAATAGTTCTCTCAATACAGGAACTACAGAAAGGTAAGGGAGGTTCTATTTGGGTATCAGAACAGAGCCTGCACACAGCTGAAGGCCTAGACTCTAAGTCCATTTGCACAGAATGTTACCCACACAGATTAATAAAAATCTTTAATTTATAAATCACTTACGATCCCTTCACTAAGAAGAGTACTGTGTCTTTAAGAAAAATAAAAGTGATCACAAGCGCCGTTTATCACTCAAAACGTGAAAGAATAATTATTTACTGCTGAAATAATAACTTTTAAAAACAAAATACAGGCACACTCTACACCTCAGAGCTAAGCTGAGGTGCCTACCTGCCCCTCCTGAAACGTAACAACACTCTCACAGCTTCCGGACAGCAGAAGGATCTTATCCAGCAAGGAGAAGCCAATACGCAGTGAGACTTCACTGAAAACGGCGCCAAAAAGCTGTGCGCTAAACAGACACGCCTCCTATGACGTCACACACCCATCACGCTGCCGAAACCGGCAACGAGTAAAAACAGCATAAGCCCTTAAAACAACTGTTTGAACAAGCAAATGAACCACAATAAAATAATAAGCTAGGTATTTGACCCATAGGGAAGCCCCCCTCCTATTGCCACACAGTGCCCCGTAACCTGCTTGTAATATTCCTGGACACAGGAATAAATGTCTCACAATAGTGCAGTCTCCTTACGTAGTGCCAATAACTTAAGATAAACAACATGGCACTTACCTGCACTCTTGAATGTCTGGCAGGAGGACCCTTCATTGGTATGAGAGGAAGCCGCTCCTCACAGGGACCTGTGGACAGAAGAAGTGAACAGAGTAAGCCTACTCTTTCATTCTGAATGAGGGCAGCAATCTTAAGAAAACCCAGTGGGGCCCACCCCACAAGTTCTTAACTGCTTAAAAGCTACCACAGCCCTGCTGAAGAGACTAACGTGAAGTACAGCTAAACCCAAGAGTCAGGAAGATCAGAGCAAGCCTGCTCAGGCTTCCAATAAAACAAAACAAAAATCTTGATTTAGAATCTAATCATATACCTAATGACTTTACTTCCTCCTTGCACTAAAGGCAAAGAGAATGACTGGGGTTTGTGGGAAGGGAAGTGATACTTAACAGCTTTGCTGTGGTGCTCTTTGCCTCCTCCTGCTGGCCAGGAGTGATATTCCCAACAGCAATTGATGATTCCGTGGATCCACTGTGTCATATGAAAAATCAATGTTTAAATGCTGCTGTTTCATAAGTATGACAAAAAATCTTGAGTTTCGTGTTCCTTTATTTGCAGTGTTAATAGTTTATAATTAACCTTGCATATTATACTTATGCTTTATTTAGCTGCTATATTTTGCTGTTTCTAATTAATTCCTTACATCTATGGCTTTAACTCAGTAACATGTACTTAGCAAAAAGTCATCACAGTACTGTCTCCTGAAGATTTCAGAAGTATTGGTATTACAATGGGCTACTTCTCACCTCCACTTGAAACTCGTTGCTGTTGTATCGGCCATTTAACTCTGAGCAGACTAACTTGAATTTTCTTTCAAAGAGGGTGGCCGTGTTCCAGTTCCTGTAGCGGATCAGGTGCAGAACCTCCTCGTAATTAGCCATTGTATCAACACCTATAAGGATGAGAGCCTGTTAATATATATAAAGCAGATATAAAATATTGCATGCTGGCAGCACAGAGGCTGCTATACTCTAAGCATATTATATAGCGTGAGCCATATCCTGAGCATTGCAGTGGCAACGGAAGGATATGCATGTATTTTATTAATCAATCTTACAGAACATAATGTGACACACAGGTCACCGGGGTCATTTTGCATAAAAGGATATTGAACGGACGTTTACACAACACCTACAGATAAAATCTGTTTAGAAGGGAAAAGAACCAGGAAGATTATGTCCTTAACATGCAAATCTTATACTTCAGGTTAAAGCTTTAAATGTTCTTATTAAAGTAAATACATATTGAAAAAAAAAAAAAAAGGAACAAAACAAAATTAGTTTTGTTTGCTCACGGCTGCCATAAAAAGCATTCTGGCACTGACCCTAGGTTGTGTGTCTTGTGACTGCTGGCTCCAGCTATTTGGTATACAGCCCGTTACAGCTTAGTATAGTAACATAAGAGGGATTTAGTAAAAACGTTTTGCAGAAACCTGGTTTTAGATCCATGACTTAATTAATATAAAAGCCAGTTAAATAAGTGTGGTACATCAGAGCAAGGCGGATACAGTACAGATACATTAGCACTGGATAATCTGAATAGAGTCTCCTTGGAAATAAATCTGCACAACTGCAATATTGATTCAGACCTTCGATCACTTGAGATTTACAAGGATGAATTACTGCAATGCACTTATTCACAAGAATGATTCAGCGGTAGCTTCTAATGTGCTGTATGCTCTATAGGCTGTAAGTTCCCAACTTGTTCAATTTAACATAAGTGACGCAGCACCAAATTTCTTGATTAAAAACGGACCTTTAGTCAATTCTAAGGCCACTGCATATAAAAGTGGTTTGATTCATATACATATCATATCCAGTGGGTTTACAGAGTTACACTATTTTGTGTTTCCTTTTTTTTTTTTTTGAGGACCTATTGAAGATTCAAGTCCCAAAGAAATTTCTTTTAGGAACGGACATATCCTTCCATCTTTTGTTGAACTTTAGTGAATTTTATATCTTTGCTTCACTTTGTGATTTTTTTGTACACTTATCTTTTGATTCATATACAAGCCATTAAATCCCTCCATTGAAGTTTAATGAAGGTGCTTTCTCTATATGTTTTTTTTTAAAAACTAAAACAAAGATCCTAATTCCAAAATTATTGTATTACAATATCGCCACCCAGTGGTCAAATCTCTACACCACGTTTAGTTAAAACGTTCATGATTCAGATACATGCAATTTTAAAAAAAATTCCAATTTAACATCAAATTTGTTTTGTTCGCTTGTTATTGTTTGTTAAAAGCTAAACCTAGGAAATAGCACTGAGATAAGGGGGCAGTCTGCAGAGGCTTAGATACAAGGTAACCACAGAGGTAAAAAACAATTTATGCTTACCTGATAAATTCATTTCTCTTGTGATGTATCGAGTCCACGGATTCATACATTACTTGTGGGATATTATCCTTCACAACAGGAAGTGGCAAAGAGCACCCACAGCAGAGCTGCCTATATAGCTCCCCCCTTAACTCCACCCCCCAGTCATTCGACCGAAGGCTAGGAAGAAAAAGGAGAAACCATAGGGTGCAGTGGTGACTGAAAGTTTCAAAAATAAAAATACAAATGCCTGTCTTAGAAAAAACAGGGCGGGCCGTGGACTTGATACATCACAAGAGAAATGAATTTATCAGGTAAGCATAAATTATGTTTTCTCTTGTAAGACGTATCGAGTCCACGGATTCATCCATTACTTGTGGGATACCAATACCAAAGCTTTAGGACACGGATGAAGAGAGGGACAAGACAGGGACCTTTAAACAGAAGGCACCACTGCTTGTAGAACCTTTCTCCCAAAAATAGCCTCCGAAGAAGCAAAAGTATCAAATTTGGAAAATTTGGAAAAAGTATGAAGCTAAGACCAAGTCGCTGCCTTACAAATCTGTTCAACAGACGCGTCATTTTTAAAAGCCCATGTGGAAGCCACAGCTCTAGTAGAATGAGCAGTAATTCTTTCAGGAGGCTGCTGTCCAGCAGTCTCATAAGCCAAACGGATGATGCTTCTCAGCCAAAAAGAAAGAGGTAGCCGTAGCCCTTTGACCTTTCCGTTTACCAGAATAAACAACAATCAATGAAGATGTCTGACGGAAATCTTTGGTTGCTTGTAAGTAGAATTTTAAGCACGAACCAAATCAAGATTGTGCAATAAACGTTCCTTTTTTGATGAAGGATTAGAACACAAAGAAGGAACAACAATCTCTTGATTGATATTCTTAATAGAAACAAAACTTTCCAAGATAAAAGCTTAATATCTATGGAATGCACGAATTCAAAAGGAACCCCTTGAAGAACCTTAAGAACTAAATTTAAGCTCCAAGGCGGAGCAACCGATTTAAATACAGGCTTAATTCTGCCCAAAGCCTGACTAAATGCTCGAACGTCTGGGACATCTGCCAGACGTTTGTGTAGAAAAATAGACAAAGCAGAGATTTGTCCCTTTAGAAAACTAGCTGATAATCCCTTCTCCAAACCCTCTTAGAGAAAAGTCAAAACTCTAGGAATCCTAACCTTACTCCAAGAGTAACCCTTGGATTCACACCAATAAAGATATTTGCTCCAAATCTTATGATAGATCTTCCTGGTGACAGGCTTTCTAGCCTGAATCAGGGTATCAATGACTGACTCAGATAAACCACGCTTTGCTAAAATCAAGCGTTCAATTTCCAAGCAGTCAGACGCAGAGAAATTAGATTTGGATGCGAGAACGGACCGCGGATTATAAGGTCCCGCCTTATTGGCAGAGTCCACGGTGGAACCGAGGACATGTCCACTAGGTCTGCATACCAAGTCCTGCGTGGCCACGCAGGAGCTATCAGAATCACCAAAGCTCTCTCCTGCTTGATTCTGGCAACCAGACATGGGAGGAGAGGAAACGGTGGGAATACATAAGCCAGATTGAAAAACCAAGGCACGCTAGAACATCTATCAGCACCGCCTTGGGATCCCGAGACCTGGACCCGTAACGAGGAAGTTTGGCATTCTGACGGGACACCATCAGATCCAAATCTGGCGTGCCCAATAGCTGAATTAGCTGGGCAAACAACTCCGGATGAAGTTCCCACTCCCCCGGATGAAAAGTCTGACGACTCTGGAAATCCGCCTCCCAGTTCTCTACTCCTGGTATGTGGATCGCTGATAGATGGCAAGAGTGATCCTCTGCCCATCGAATTATTTTGGTAACTTCCATCATCGCTAGAGAACTCCTTGTTCCTCCCTGATGATTGATATAAGCTACAGTCGTGATGTTGTCCGACTGAAACCTGATGAATTTGGCCGCAGCAAGCTGAAGCCACGCCTGAAGCGTATTTAAAATCGCTCTCAGTTCCAGAATGTTTATCGGAAGAATCGATTCCTCCCGAGACATAAACCCTGAGCTTTCAGAGAGTCCCAGACTGCACCCCAGCCTAACAGGCTGGCATCTGATGTTACAATGAGCCACTCTGGCCTGTGGAAACACGTTCCCTGAGACAGGTGGTCCTGAGACCAACACCAGAGAAGAGAATCTCTGGTCTCCTGGTCCAGATGCAGTTGAGGAGAAAAATCTGCATAATCCCCATTCCACTGTTTGAGCATGCTTAGTTGCAGTGGTCTGAGATACAGGCGGGCAAAAGGAACTATGTCCATTGCCGCTACCATGAGACCGATTACTTCCATACACTGAGCCACTGATGGCCGAGGAATGGAATAAAGAGCTCGGCAACTGGTTAAGATCTTCGATTTTCTGACCTCCAATAGGTTGAATAGAAAAACCTTGATGAACAAATATTTTCTTCAGAAGACCCTCTATTTTTTTATCCATAGGATCTTTGAAAGCACAACTGTCCTCAATAGGTATAGTTGTACGTTTAGACAGAGTAGAAATAGCTCCCTCAACCTTAGGAACAGTCTGCCATGAGTCCCGCAAAGTATCAGATATAGAAAACATTTTCTTAAAAACAGGAGGGGGAGAGAACGGAATACCTGGTTTATCCCACTCCTCAGCAATAATGTTTACAATCCTCTTAGGGACTGGAAAAACATCAGTGTAAACAGGAACCTCTAAATACTTATCCATTTTACACAATTTCTCTGGAACTACTATAGGGTCACAATCATCCAGAGTTGCCAATACCTCCTTAAGCAATAAACGGAGGTGTTCAAGTTTAAATTTAAAGGCCGTCATATCAGAATCTGTCTGAGGAAGCGTCTTTCCTGAATCAGAAATCTCTCCCTCAGATAACAAATCCCTCACCCCTTCAGAGCATTGTGAGGTCATATCAGATACGGCTACTAAAGCGTGAGATAGCTCAGTATTTTTCCTTAACCCAGAACTATCCCGCTTTCCTTGTAAACCAGGCAGTTTGGATAAAACCTCTGTGAGGGTTGTATACATAACTGTGGCCATGTCATGCAAAGTAAATGAACCTGACGCACTAGAGGTACCTGGCGTCACTTGTGCGGGCGTTACTGGTTGTGACACTTGTGGAGAGCTACAAGGCGAACCCTTATTTGCATCTGACTGAGAATCATTTAAAGCTCTATTTTTAAATGCTAACATATGATCCTTATAATTTATAGACATATCGGTACATTTGCAACACATTCTAAGAGGGGGTTCCACAATGACTTCCTACATATTGAACAAGGATTTTCCTTGGTGTCAGACATGTTAAACAGGCTAGCAATGCAACAAGCAAGCTTGGAAAACACTTTAATCAAAGTAAAAAACACTTAGAAATAAAACAGTACTGTGCCTTTAAGAGAAAAAAAGCTGCACAAGTTCTGCAAAACAGTGTAAAAAAGCAGTAAACTTAATGAAATTTTTACAGTAGCATCCTACAGCCTTAGTAACTTTGCACAACTATGCAAATAACCAATTAACCCCTTACTGGCAAAACCGGATTGAAAAAAACATCAAAACCAGTAAAAAAGACTTTCAGCACCCTGCCACAGCTTTGCTGTGGCTCCTACCTGCCCTTCAGAACGATTTGTGGGGAAAAAAACTCCTTTATAACCCTCAACACAGCAGGAACCCTTGGAGAAGCAGTTGGATGTCTCACAGAAATAGAAAATGCACAACTGAGGCCGAAAATAGGCCCCTCTCACCTCACTCGTTTTTTGAGGCCTAGTAAAAGAAAACACCTGAGTGTTTTCTAAATAATTATGTGGGTTAAAAAACCCAAACACAAGCCACAATGACCCCTCAGTCCCTTACAAAAAACGTTTAAAAATGCTTTCCTTTTGAAAAATAAAAACGTTTTTATCTTTTAAAAATGGTGTCACCAGTAAGAAACAAACAAGCCCTTCAAGTAAGCTGAAACTTCTATGACTTTAATCAAAGTAAATCAAATGAAATACAGCTTACCCTTCCCTCATGGGAATATTACCAGCCTTTTCTAGAATTAACACAGTCTGTCTAGAGAAATATAGCCTGAACATACCTCATATGCAGCTTAGCATGCAAACTGTTCCCCCAACCGAAGTTTTTCCTGTACTCTTCAGCCCTTGTGAGAACAGCAGTGGATCTTAGTTACAAAGTGCTAAGATCATAATCCTCCTTGCAGAAATCTTCATCCCTTTTCTGCCAGAGAGTAAATAGTATGCACCGGTACCATTTAAAATAAACTTTTGCTTGAGAAAATAAAAAACTAACATTTTTGTCACCACACTCATTACCATTTCCTAGCAGTTAGAGTAGGCAAAGAGAATGACTGGAGGGTGGAGTTAAGGGGGGAGCTATATAGGCAGCTCTGCTGTGGGTGCTCTCTTTGCCACTTCCTTTTGGGAAGGAGAATATCCCACAAGTAATGGATGAATCCGTGGACTCGATACATCTTACAAGAGAAAGTATATTAATACAGGCATACATCAGAGATATTGCAGGTTTGGTTACAGACTATCGCAATAAAGTGAATCACACTAATTTTCTGGTTACCCAGTGCGTATAAAAGTTATATTTACACTATACTGTAGTCTATTAAGTGTGCAAAAGCATTATGTTTAAAAAAACAATGTATATACCTTAATTAAATAAATACTTTATTGCTAAAAAAATAACCATCATCTGAGTCTTCAGTGAATCATAATCTTTTTGCTGATGGTGTGTGTGTATATATATATATATATGTGTGTGTGTATGTATATACATGTGTGTGTATGTATATACATGTGTGTGTATGTATATACATGTGTATATATATATATATATATATATATATATATATATATATATATATATATATATATATATATATATATATAGATGTGTGTGTGTGTGTGTGTGTGTGTGTGTGTGTGTGTGTGTGTGTGTGTGTGTGTGTGTGTGTGTTTCCCAAACCCAGTCCTCAGGACCCTTACTCATTATTCATTATATCTTAACTAGAGCACAAGTGAAACAATCAGTTCACCCATCAGCTGATTATTTCACCTGTGCTCTAGTTAAGATATAATGAATATCTGGCCTGAGTAAGGGTCCTGAGGACTGGGTTTGGGAAACACTGCTCTAGATAATACATCCATATCTGCAGCAAGAAAGGGTCGATTGGTGAGTTTCTTTAGGTTTTATATTAAAACAGGGTAAAACAATTACCCAACATCAAGGTGCATTAAAAAATATTCCCTGGTTCCCTTGCAAATTTTAACACACACCATTAAAAAACGTCACTATAAGTCTAGCAATCAGAGGGAAAAAGGCTGCCAAACCATTTAGTATAAAGTATAATGTACGATTTGTCTTCTGCTCACTAACCAGTACAGTGTGTATATGACCATGTAAGCAATTGTACTTTACGTGGCACATTAAACAGGAACTAGAATTGTCAGGTATGGACCTGGACAGGTCGTGGCTGGTTTAGAGAGACAAAAACAGTTTATCTTTGATTAAAAAACATGAAGCAATTAGACAGCATGAAAAAATAAGTATCCACAGCTGCATTCATTACTTTTGGGAAAACAATACCCATGCTAGGACACTGAATGGGTGGGTACAAAAATGTGGCCCCTTCAAAAGGCACCACAGACTGAAATTACCCGACACCCTATAAAAATATAGACAACACGGGTGAAAACCCGAAGCCCAGGTAACTGCACATTAGTTACACTGCCAGCAAAGCCGAACTAGAGACCATTCAGTCCCAGAGTCCGTCGAGCCCAAACAGCATCCGAGGTGTCAGCCCCGCGGGTCACGACTCCCATGAAGGTACCCGGCCATAAGACAAGGACCGCTATCTGCCCCCAAAAAGAGGAACAGATTCCTAGGAAAAATCCAAAGAATCATTCCACACGGCTCAACAAACATAGAACAACCCAAGGATGTCTTACGATAGTAGCGCCCAGGGAGACGAACTCCATAGAAACACAAGGACCGAATAAAAAAGAAATCCATACACAGGGAAACACATCCCAAAAAGGACTCAAAGGGACACCCTCATTCCCCTGATCCAGTCACATACCCTAAGGTACGCCAGAAAAAAAACAAGAGTTCCCTGTTGCCTCGTATCCGATCGAAACCTGCAGGCTAGGCCAGCACAGACAGCGTCAATAGGATAACTATCCCAGCAGTTAGAAAAGAGCTTTTCAAGAGAACACCAAACCGTCTGAACAGGAACTCTCAATGACCAGCTTCCAGGTAGGAAAGCTGACAACCATCGCAAAACCCAAACCACCGAAAGGCATTTTAAAGCCTGCTAGCACACATTCAAAGTGCAAATAGCTGTGGCTGGATTCAAACTGCTAACCTTCCAAATACTCACAGCCCTCCGAATACTGGGTTCCATAAGCGTCCCCTCCCAGTACCAGACACCAGTAGAAAGAAAAGGACATCAAAAGTCCTCCCACCAAAGGGGAGCACCGACTCTTGAAGAAAACGGTCAACACTTCATAGATAACCGATCCCCGACCTTTACTCCAGGGTAATGGTCCCAGCCCAAAGGCTAGTAAAAGACCGAAAACAAGAGTCCCAGAACTCTGGAAGAGAAAGGAAGGGACAGTGAGGAACAAAGCCCCAGGTAGACCTCTGACCGCTACTACAAACGGCATGCTACCGTGATTCAGGATAGGCATTGTGCACGGGTACGAGACCCCCTACACTGCTGTCTTCCCAAAAAAGGAACACTTCCCAAGGGAAGAGGGCCCTCAGACCCCCAACATCTATATATTAGAATCCAACATGTAGCAGGAGCCCCAACAGGGTTCAAACCCTCAGCCTCCCGTTGCAGGAACGGTGGAACCAGTCACTACATCACATCTCCCCTCCATAGACTTGGCGATCTAGCAACAGCCTCAAACCCAAGAGTCTGAAGGAGCTCCTGAACAGTTTAAGAATTCAGCATTTGGATTGCAAGGAAATCTCGTAGACAAGCATTAACACGTGTTACACACACTGGCAAGGCAGCACCAACACTCGAAGGTGAATGAGAACCCTGGACCTTGCCTGCCATACCAAAGAGTTAGACGTAAGGCACCCGCCACAAAGCCCTAACGGAACATCGAGGATAAATGGTCATCTACCTGGCCCCAGAAGGGGGACCGTCTGTAACCGACCTTGACTCTTCACTGCCCCAAGGCTAGAGTTGCAACGACGATGCAGAAACACCCCCGAACGTAGAGGCCGTGGTCAGACCAAGGGTATAATATGGAAGAGACAACAGCCAGAGATCTTTGTAGGATCGATCTTCCAAAAAGAAACCTCTATAACAGGGTAAAAGCTGGAGCCTCACAGCTCCACAAAGAAGGCAGGGAACCCCTGCACACCACCTCTTAGAGTAACGCAACTCTGAGCAGAGGAAGGAGGACATGCCCGCATTTACAGACCACATGATCCACCCAAGGAGGGAAGGAGACTCCGCCACCGTAAGAAAATGTTTAATAGGCTAAAGAGTCAGCATCCGTAAGAACTTCGAGTGAAGCCGCAAATAGTTTGCCACTCGGAACACCAGACCACATAGGTCACTCACATCTCCCAACTCCAAAGGAATGGAAATTACGGTTTCAAGGGACTTGAAGAACCATGACGACGTCTGCAAAAAACAGATCTGTATCCCAGGCGAGTAGCCCGAAACAGCAGACCTTAGATCGGTACTTACAACCCTCCAGTCAGAGGGTTTGTATTTAAACAGTAGGCCTCATACTTCAATAGGATCTGAGCCTGGAGTACATAGCAATAGGCCAAGTGACATTCAGAATCCGATAGGATTAAATCAGCACCAAGAGGGTGACATAAACACAGATAACAGCCGAAAAGCGTCCGACCAGTACCTGCCTGGTATAAGGACAATCGAGAACTTCCCAAGGTCCAAGAAAGTTTGACCAGAAGGATCGATAAATGAACTAGAAAACATAATTTTATTATTCAAAAAGTGTGCAACTTCTGAGGAAGTGCCCACGCGACCACAAAATTGCAAGTATCGGTTCCAGAGAAGAACGTTCTCAAAACGAAAATCTAACAGACCTGAGCTTAAGAAAAAACAAATTAAACACATCCATCCGGATCGAAAATAAAATGAAGGCAGCACCCATCGGGTGAACAAGCAGGGACACCTGTTTGCGCAGCCAAAAAAGGGTCTGGGGCATGCTCCACACGGGACATGGAAACCTCAGAGGCGGATGGCTCAACTCACCCTAAGCTCCCTAATTCGGAAGAAGAGTACTTTAGAATGACAATCTGAACATAACTGATGGGCATTGATTACCCAGGCCATTTCATATTCATCACAAGACGCATTCTCCATATCAGAGACTGCCGTGTTTAACATATCAGAATCCGTCATAATTTTAGGATTGCAAAAATGACAAAAACTAACTGGCACCCTTTTTACACCCTCAATGGCTGGGGCACTCACCACCTCCTGTGAACCAGACAACTCACGAGCCAGACTCTCTCTGTTGCACACAGTCAGCATACGGAAGTGAGAAACAACATAACCGCATCCATCACGAGATGCACCGTGCCAGTCACCAGAAGGGCGGGCAATCTTGAGAGATGGCGTCACTGAGATAAGGCTGTTACGTTCCGAAAGCCGAGAGCCTAGGTATTGCTACACATTAGCAGATGGAACCACATAACAAACATGATTAAAGTTCCCCCTGTTCAATAACCCCCCTCAGGAGATATTAACCCATGATTCCTTATTAAGATAAAAGGAGTCCCACTGGGGCCCTACCTTCTTTCGTTAACATTACATTCACATATCAAATATAAATGAAACGATCTTACCGGAATCTACGCCGTGGAACAGGAACACGGCCCTTCAAGTGTGACAGATAGTAGCCTCGCTTCTGACATGGACTTGAGTGAATAAAGGTAGGCAGCGAAACTCGTCAACACCGATTACCAAGGAGCTGTTATTATGAGTCGGAATGGGTTCGCAGGAAAACTCTCCCTGCATCTCTTGACTAACTTTCATCCATGCTCTCACTGAGAGGCTAATAGGATTACTTAAAACTCCAGTCCCATTGCGAAGAGTACTACCTTCCATAAGAGACAATCTCGAACTTCTGACACTTCTCTGACAACCTCCTGTGACGAGAGGCAAAGAATGACTGGGGGATAAGGGGAGTGGGGGGGGGGTATTTAAGCCTTTGGCTGCAGTGTCTTTGCCTCCTCCTGGTGGCTGGGGGAGGTATTTAAGCCTTTGGCTGCGGTGTCTTTGCCTCCTCCTGGTGGCCAGGTTCTGTATTTCCCAAAAGTAATGAATACAGCTGTGGACTCTTCCCGTTTAAGAAGAAAAGGACACATAGAAAAAGTTGATTCTCGTTCGGCAGTGTGAACACTTAGCTCATGTCAAATACTGCAAATGAATAATGCATCAAACCTGTATTACAACTGAATGATGGTTCACTGAGAATGTCATACACAAGGATTAATTACTGCCAAATAAGTAAATAATAAAAATCAAAACCACGGAACTAAGCTAGTTGATTTCTAAGCTGATGTACAGGGTTTACCTGTTATGGTCATTCCCAGGTTAGAACTGCTCATCTCCAGGCCTTTGTGCTGCAGGTGAGTAAGGTCCACTTGTAGACTTTCCTGGTCTGGGTTCAGCTCCTCTCCCACCACGGTGATCTCACACGTGTCCAGATTGTGCACAATTTCCTCAGAGACCAGGGACTCTTGAACTGATAGAGAAACAAAAATATTGTCACAGGAAAAAACTGACAAAAACTGACAGGCAAAATTAAAGGGACACTACAGTCAAAATGAAACTTTCATGATTCAGATAGAATATGTACTTTTAAAGAGACTTTCCAATTACTTCCCGTATCAGTGCACATTCAATATATACATATAGGAGTCTGTGATTGGCTGATCAATGTCACAGGACACAGGGAGCTGGCAAATTAAAAGTAAATTTGTCACAAAAAAAAATAAAATCTTCTGCTCATTTAAAATTCAGAGTAGGTGCCACTGTATAGTCTTTTTAATAGAGATGTGCATTTGGCATTTTTGTTCACAGCAGAAGTAGGAGGCTGCTTTCAGTTTTCGGCTCTTTTCTGGAGCTGAATATCCTCTTGTGCAAGAGAAAAACATTTAGATCTAAAATTTGAGCCGGAAAATAGCCGAATACCGAAAGCAGCCTCCTACTTGCGCATTCGACAGTGAACGAAAATGCTGAATACACATCTTTACTTTTTATTATTGCACTTGTTGATTATGTGATTGTACTGTATTTAATGGTCCTTTAAATAATGAAAGTATACTGTAAAATTGTTTCATTACACATAACTAAACATTTTATACAAAAATCTCTAGATGTTTACGATCGCTTAAAAATTAAAGGGACATGAAACTCAAATTTGTTTCTTTAATGATTTAGATAGAGAATGTGATTTTAAACAACTTTCCAATTTACTTCTACAATCCAATTTGTTTTCTTCTCTCTGTATTTTTTGTTGTCGAAAAGGATACCTAGGTAGGCTCAGGAGCGACTAATTAGTGACTAAACATATATGAATCATGTTATTGGCTCACACAATGTTCCAAGTAGTGCATTGCTGCTTTATCAACAAAGGATATACATTTAATGAAGTAAATTTGACAATAGAAGCAAATTGGAAAATTGTTGTAAATCTTGTGCTCCATCAGAATAATGAAAGAAAACTTTTTGGTTTTATGTCCCTTTAAATTGTTTTAAAGAGAAAGCTCACAAAAATTAAATAAAGGTATTGTGATACCAGTGAAATGGAATAATCACCTTGCATTGAACATATTTAGCTAAGCAATATGAGTATATCTAGCTCTCACAAGGTCTAGATTTCTGTATAAACATTTCTGCGTTCAGGTCAATGAAGAGATATGAGGTTTATATGTAGCAATGTTGCAGCAAGACTTAGGGAGCCATGTTTACTGCACTGTGGGTTACTGTGCGGCTCCCATTGTTTACTTCACAGCAGGAGAGAGTGTTGTATTATATACACCACAAAACAATCACACTAACTTAGAAACCTCACAATCAAATTCTAATTATAATGTTTAATAGTTCAAAAATAGTTGTAATAATTTCATTATGTTGTTTTGTTCTCCCACGGTTTAACTAGAATACACCTTAACGTGTTACAAATTTTTTGCAAGATCACACCAGGAACCTCTATCTTCTTCTACTTCAGAGGATTATCAATTGGCAAGTTCCTGGACTGCAAAACAATGCAGATTTTACAAGCAAAAAGACAGTTTTAATGGCTTTTCAAACTATTTGTTATGTAGGCGGCGCTAAACTGATGTTGTACACTGCACACACACACACAACACAAATTATACTAACGCCCCTTTAAATTACTCTCTCTTGCAGGGACAGCAAATGTAAAAGATTCTGTAAGGGTTGAATATACCAGAGGCTGGCTATATCATTACACAGCTGCCCATTTACCTATCTATAGTTTATCAGGGGGCTGCATGTCATTTATGCTTGCATTAGTACTTTAACATTTCAGGTTCAGTGTGAGTGCATTTATATACTTTTAATGGTCACATATTTGCACAGTACATGAGTGGGGCCACTAAGAAATCACAATTTGCTTCCGCCTCTAAACACTATATACGTGTAATTTTCAGGAACACATGGGTACATTTTACTGTTCTCCAGCTTCTCTCTGCGGGAATATGCAGGAGTAGATTCCCGAGAGCTTCAGAGCAATCAGAACAGGTGGCACGACAAGCGGTTTATAATTTGTATTTTCTGGATAAGCTGAGCAGAATGAAGTGTGCTATTCACAGGAACTTCTATGGAAATTAGAAAAAAGTAAATATCAGATGCAGACAGCTGTTAATCGGTCTGCATGCTGAGCAACGCTTTACAAATTATACGTCATTTAAAAGAGCCATTTTGTATTGCTACAATTATTTAAAAGGTATATAATGTGAGGCCGTGTGAAGTGACCATCTTTCAATAAAAACATAATTTATGTAAGAACTTACCTGATAAATTCATTTCTTTCATATTAGCAAGAGTCCATGAGCTAGTGACGTATGGGATATACATTCCTACCAGGAGGGGCAAAGTTTCCCAAACCTCAAAATGCCTATAAATACACCCCTCACCACACCCACAAATCAGTTTAACGAATAGCCAAGAAGTGGGGTGATAAAAAAAGTGCGAAAGCATATAAAATAAGGAATTGGAATAGTTGTGCTTTATACAAAAAATCATAACCACCAAAAAGGGTGGGCCTCATGGACTCTTGCTAATATGAAAGAAATGAATTTATCAGGTAAGTTCTTACATAAATTATGTTTTCTTTCATGTAATTAGCAAGAGTCCATGAGCTAGTGACGTATGGGATAATGACTACCCAAGATGTGGATCTTTCCATGCAAGAGTCACTAGAGAGGGAGGGATAAAATAAAGACAGCCAATTCCTGCTGAAAATAATCCACACCCAAAATAAAGTTTAATGAAAAACATAAGCAGAAGATTCAAACTGAAACCGCTGCCTGAAGTACTTTTCTACCAAAAACTGATTTGTGGGTGTGGTGAGGGGTGTATTTATAGGCATTTTGAGGTTTGGGAAACTTTGCCCCTCCTGGTAGGAATGTATATCCCATACGTCACTAGCTCATGGACTCTTGCTAATTACATGAAAGAAAAGTTTTTTCATTCTTTTTTTTTTTTTTTTTAAAAGTAACGACAGAGACCCAGTGGGACTCATTTATTGAGTTGTATTTGCAGTGATGGAGTTCTTCCGCACAGGCTTGCTCATGCGAGTCTGCAACCACAATTTACGAAGCAGCAGTCATAAGAGAGCCGCTTCCTAACCTCTCTGCCACAATCACCTTTGACTCATCAGAGCAGGGTGATTGACAACCCATGCTCCTGCGCAACTGGTTGTGAAACAGCAGAGGAAAAGGATCTTACATTTTGCAATTCTTACATATTACTATACAATACACTACAAGGTAAAAAGCAAGTATAATGAAGAACTGCTGGGACAGTCCTAATTACACATCCTAGAACAATTACTTTGTCTCCATTATGGAGTAAAATAGCAAGGAGGCGGCTTAGGATTCCAACCAAAAGCAAGTTATCAGAAGTCTCATCAATGTCACAAGTACAATCATTTAATATATCAGTAGACAGGGAATGGACATTTCTCACATCTAACCAACAGGCTCTCTTAGGGACTCAAAGACCACCTCCTACATACCAGCATACAGGTATGACTCACTTCTGCTAACTTCTGGATTATGTCCCTTGTGCAATGAAAGCACACAACCATCTAATCAGGTAAAAACCAAAAATATGCTCACCTGATAATTTCATTTCCATCTGTGGGAGAAGAGTCCACTGCTTCATTCATTACTTGTGGAAATTAAGAACCTGGCCACCAGGAGGAGGAAAAACACCCCAGCCAAAGGCTTAAATAACTCCCCCACTCCCCTCAGTCATTCTGCCGAGGGAACAAGGAACAGTAGGAGAAATATCAGGGTATAAATGGTGCCAGAAGAATAAAATTAAATGTAGGTCCGCCCACCGGAAAAAAATGCGGGAGCAGTGGACTCTACTCCAAAAGATGGAAATTAAATTATCAGGTAAGCATAATTTATGTTTTCTATCTTAATGGGAGGAGAGTCCACTGCTTCATTCATTATTTGTGAGAACAAATACCCAAGCTCTAGAGGACATTGAATGAAAAAAAACGTGAGGGAAAAGGAGGCGGACCCTAAACTGAGGGCACCACAGCATGCAGAACCTTTCTCCCAAAAGCTGCAAAAGTATGTAAGGAAGACCAAGTTGCCGCCTTACAAATCTGCTCCATAGAAGCCTCATTCTTAAAGGCCCAAGAAGAGGCCACAGTCCTAGTTGAGTGAGCCATAATCCTCTGAGGAGGCTTGTTTCCCACTGTCTCAAAGGCCAGACGGATAATGCTCCTCAACCAAAAAGACATTGAAGTGGAAGAGGCCCTCTGCCCCCTGCACTTCCCTGAATACACAACAAATAGAGACAAAGTCTGTCTGAAATCCTTTGTGGCCTGAAGATAAAACTTCAAGGCCCAAACCACGTTCAAATTATGAAGCAACCTTTCATTTGATGAAAAAGGGTTAGGACACAAGAAAGGAACTACTATTTCCTGATTGATGTTACAGTTTGACACGACCTTGGGAAGAAAACCCAAACCAGTGCAAAGAACAGCCTTATCAGCGTGAAAGGATGCTCACATTGCAAGGCCGCTAACTCAGACGCTGCAAGCCGATGCAAAAGCCAGTAGGAATAGGACTTTCCAGGAAAGAAGTTTAATGTCAAGCGCATGCATAGGCTCAAACGGATCTCAAATCTTAGGAAACAAATTTAAACTCCAAGGAGGAGCAAAATTTCTAAAGACAGGTCTGATCCTAGACAGAGCCTGAACAAAGGACTGAATATCAGGAAGCTCCGTTAGCTTCTTGTGCAACAGTACAGATAGGGCCGAAATCTGACCCTTTAAGGAACTGGCAGCAAGACCCTTATCCAGTCCATCCTGGAGAAAGGTCAGAATCCTGGATACCCTAACCTTGTGCCAGGTGTATCCACGTTTCTCACACCAGGACAAGTAGGTCCTCCACACTTTATGAAAGATACGTCAAGTGACCGGCTACCTGGCCTGAACGAGAGTATAAATCACTCTCTCCAAAAATCCTCTCTTAGTTAAGACTAGGCATGCCACCTCCACGCAGTCAGCCATAGAGAATCAAGATTTTGGTGTAGAAATGGACCCTGAACCAGCAGGTATCTGCCACAGGGTAACCTCCATGTAGGAGATGATGACATCCCCACCAGATCCGCAAACCACGTCCTCCGCGGCCACGACGGAGCGATCAGAATAACTAAGCTTGCTCCTGCTTAATGCGGGCCACTACACGAGGTAGAAGAGGTAAACGTGGAAAAATGTAAAGTAGATTGAACTCCCAGGGCATCGCTAAGGCATCTATCAGCTCTGCCTGGGGATCCCTGGACCGCAACCCGTATCTGGGAAGCTTGAAGTTGAGTATGGACGCCATGAGGTCTATCTCCGGTGTCCCCATCTATTGTAGATCTCCGCGAACACCTCAGGATTGAGAGACCATTCCCCCGGATGAAACGATAGTCTGCTGAGAAAATCCGCTTCCCAGTTGTCCATACTTGGAATGTGGATCGCTGAAAGCAAACAATTGTGGTTTTCTGCCGATTCCAGAATCCGAGATACTTCCCTCATGGCTAGGGAGCTTCTCGTTCCCCCCTGATGGTTTATGTAAGCCACCAAGGTAATGTTGTCCGACTGGAACCTGATGAATTGGGATGACCCCAGGGGGGGCCAACGCTTCAGAGCGTTTAATATCACCCGGAGTTCCAGAATATTTATCGGTAGACTCGACTCACCACGAGTCCACCTGCCTTGTGCCTTTCTGGCACCCCAAACAGCTCCCCATCCTGATAGACTTGCGTGCGTGGTCACAATCTCCCAGGATGGACTCAGGAAGGACGTCCCCTGGGATCCAACAAAATAGGGATTCCCTTGTTCGGATGTCCAGAGATATCTGTTGGGATAGATCTGAGTGATCGCCGTTCCACTGTCTCAACATGCATAACTGAAGAGGTCTGAGATGGAACCTGGCGAATGGAATGACATCTATGCTGGATACCATGAGCCCAATCACCTCCATACACCTGGCCACAGATGTCTTTGAGGAGGTCTGAAGGGCAAGACAGTTGGACGCAATCTTGGAACATCTCTGATCTGTCAAGAAAATCTTCATGGAAATAGAATCTATTATCGTATCCAGAAATTCCACCCTGTTGCTGGGGACCAGAGAACTCTTTCCTTCGTTTATCTTCCATCTATGGGATCGAAGGAGAAGAGCCCTCGAGTGATCCTCTACAAGACTGCAGGACGGAGCCTGGACCAGGATATTGTCCAAATAAGGGGCCCCTGCAATACCTCTGGCTCTCGCAACCGCGAGCAGCGCTCCCAGAACCTTTGTAAAGTCTATTGGGGCAGTCGCCAGACCGAACGGTAGGGCCACAAAATGGTAGTGTTTGTCCAAAAATGCGAATCTTAGGAACTTGAAGTGGTCCTTGTGGATTGGCACATGAAGGTAAGCATCCTTTAAATCTATTGTCATAGTAAACTGTCCCTCCTGAACTAGGGGCAGAATCGATCTGTTAGTCTTCATTTTGAACAATGGGACTGACAGAAAGTTTAGGCATTTTAGGTCCAGAATTGGGAAAAACGTGCCCTCCTTCTTTGGGACCACGAAAAGGTTTGAATAATACCCCAGACCTCTTTCTGCTAGAGGGACTGGGGCGATAACTCAGAGAGAGGAGAGATCCCTTACACAACTTAGGAAGGCGTCTCTCTTCTCTTGAAGATAGATTTGACAGAAGGAATCTGCCTCTGGGTGTATGAGTCTTGAATCCTATCCTGTAAGCCCTGGGATATGGCCTCCAGAACCCCAGGGTCCTGAACGTCTCTTATCCAGGCCTCTGCAAAAAGACATAGTCTGCCCCTACACGATCCAGAGACGGATCGGGGGCCGCCCCTTCATTCCGATTTTGTCTCGGCGGCTTCTTACTCTACTTGGTCTTGTTCCAAGAGTGAGCTGGCTTCCAAGATTCCTTGGACTGCTCAGTTTTCACGACAGGCTGCTGGCGTTGAGACTTGTCAGAAAAAAAGGATGAAAAGTAGAGCCCTTAGGCTTGTTCTTCTTATCCTGCGGTAGTAAAGCACCCTTGCCCCCCATGACCGTGGATATAATAGAGTCCAAACCTAGACCAAAGAGAACTTTTCCCTGGAACGGGAGGGAAAGTAATCTAGACTTGGAAGTCATGTCCACAGACCACGACTTTAACCACAGAGCCCTACGGGCCAGAAAAACCTGAAGTCTTGGCATTCAGGCGAATAATCTGCATATTTGCATCACAGATGAACGAATGAGCTACCCTTAAGTCATTAATTTGTTCCTGTATCTCCTCGAGGGGAGTCTCCACCTAGACCATAGCTGACAGAGCGTCTAACAAATATAGGTAGCAGTTCCAGCCACTGCAGCGACTGCCGCTGCTGGTTGAAAAACGAACCCCGTGAGTTGGAACATCTTCCTTAACATGGACTCCAATTTTTTGTCAATGGGCTCCTTGTACAAAGAGCTATCTTCGAGCGGGAAAGTCATTCGTGGAAATAGCGAGAGTGGAAATAGCACCATCTGCTATAGGAATGGCCCCCCACAGCTCAAGCTGCGAATCCGGAACGGGAACAGCTTTTTAAAAGAAGAGGAGGGGTAAAAATGATGATCCAAGTTTCTCCCATTCATTCTAAATATTAGCCATTTTAATGAGAATCGGGAAGGTCTGTGGTACCACCCCGTCTCCGTAAACCCTATCTAGTTTAGGGATCGAAGGTTCCTCCGGCAATTTCGGCTCAGGAACCTCTAATGTAGCTAGCACCTCTTAGCAGAAAGTGCAAATGCTCCATCTTAAACTTAAAATCTGGCTCCTCTGAAGACGGAGGTCTAGATGCCGCCGATTCCGACCCCAAAAGAACGTCCTCCGAAGAGTCGGAGTCGCCTTCATCAGCGGATAATCTGTCAGACATCCAGCGTAGTCGATGACCCCTGGAACGGATAGCTATGATTCACCTTTCGCTTGCGCTTAGCAGGGCGTGGTAAGGCACTGAAGGCCATAGACACCGCCGTCTGTAACTGCGTAGCAAAATCTGGCGGCCAAAAGGCCCCTCCCGCGGGAGGATTAGGATCAGCCTGGGGAGCTGCATGTGCAATCGGAGATAAATGTAGGGAGCGCACCTGGCGGGACGGAGAACCCTCAGAGGTGGACGGCTCAGTTGTACTAAATACCTTATTCTTTTTAGATATTGCAATCTTATCAAAGCATGTTGAACAGAGTTGAGCAGGTGGATCAACCGGAACCTCCTCACAATAGACACAGATGTTAGGTTTAATTAAAGAGGGAGTACCCTCTAAAATAGAGTCCTCCATAGCTTATGCATTTATTACGGACTAGATATAAATGAAATGGCACCTTTATATCTAAATGGCACCTTTATATCTCAATGGCCGGGGTACTCACCACCTCCTAAGACCCGGACAACAGAGAAAACGCTTCATCTCCTGCAACCGCCGGACAAGAAGAGGAAGATAAAGATGCCACACCCGGTTACATGGAGTGCCATGCAGGAACCGCCCCTGCACTAAAGAGAAAGCGCGCCAAAAAATGCTGCGCCGATCTCTCAAAACCTAACTGTTCCACTTGATAGAGTCTCATCTCACACATATTGCAGCATAAACACAATAAACAACATTGTGTACAAATCCCCCCTATTCAATAACCTCCATTCCTGGGGTATTAACTCTTGATTCTATACAAATAAAAGGAGGCACACTGTGACCCTGTCTTCTTACATCATATGTACATAATGAAACGATCTTACCAGAATCTACGCCGTGGAACAGGAACACGGCCTTTCAAGTGTGACAGGTTAGAAGTGTCGCTCCTGACATGGACTTGAGAGCAGAAAGCAGGCAGCGAAACTCGTCAACGCTGATTGCTTATGGAGCTGTTAATCTGAGTCGGGATGGTTTCACCGAAAGACTCTCCCTACATCTCCAGAATCTAACTTTCACCCATGCTCTCACTGAGAGGCTGACAGGACTCCAGTCCCATTGCGAAGAGTACTACCCTCCATAAGAGACTACTCCGAATCTTTCAACACTTCTCTGCCAACTTCCTGTGACGAAAGGGAAAGAATTACTTGGGGATAAGTGAAGTAGGGGAGGTATTTAAGCCTTTGGCTGGGGTGTCTTTGCCTCCTCCTGGTGGCCAGGTTTTTAATTCCCACAAGTAATGAATAAAACAGTGGATTTTCCTTTCATTAAGATGGAAATATTACCTATCATAATACTGATTAACACTCTAGTATTATATCAAAACATGTTATTCAACTTATAAACTTAACTCAGCTCCCAACACAGAACTTCATGGGCAGTTGTGTAGAAATACTAGAAATGCTCAGCATACAGTTTACCCTATTCTCATCTCAGTTGGACCTCACTACTACTAGCCCTCACTTCAGATTAAGTGGTTTTACTTCTGTAATGGAGACAATGTGATTGTTCTGTCATGTGTAATTGGGATCATTGCATGGCTTCTCCATCATACTTGCTTTCTTTAATTTTTAATTAACTGAAATGGTAACTAATACAATTCCTTTTTGTTTTCATTTTTAAACTTTCTTTTTTATGTTTGTAAACCATAAATTTTGCCATCCAATGATGCATCTCTGGTAGTAATTTTGGCAGGCAGGTTTCCTGTCTGGGAATTTGTCCACCCATACTTTCTTAAATATACCTCTAACTGTTGCTTGCTTTACTTTTCCCTAATGTAACCCCAGATTTTACATGCTGTGTCACCTACAAACATATTTAAATAACCATGCAAATTCTCAGTTAGATTTTATTCCTAATTTATATTTTGATGTGGCGAAATATACTTTTTTGTCTAATACCAACCAATGGATTGGAAATATTTCAAAACCAACTGAAAAAAAGCAATTTATGTAAGAACTTACCTGATAAATTAATTTCTTTCATATTGGCAAGAATCCAATGGGCAAGAGTCCATGAGCTAGTGACGTATGGGATATACATTCCTACCAGGAGGGGCAAAGTTTCCCAAACCTCAAAATGCCTATAAATACACCCCTCACCACACCCACAATTCAGTTTAACGAATAGCCAAGTAGTGGGGTGATAGAAAAAGGAGTAAAATGCATCAAAAAAGGAACTGGAAATATAATTGTGCTTTATAAAAAAAAAAACAACCACCATATTTATCAGGTAAGTTCTTACATAAATTAGGTTTTCTTTCATGTAATTGGCCGTGCTGGAGCCACCAGCAGTGCAAACAAACGTTCCATTATGATTTTGGAAATCACTCTTGGAAGAAGAACTAGAGGCGGAAAGATATAAGCAGGTTGATAATTCCAAGGAAGTGACAACGCATCCACTGCTTCCGCCTGAGGATCCCTGGATCTGGACAGATACCTGGGAAATTTCCTGTTTAGATGAGAAGCCATCAGATCTATTTCTGGAAGCCCCCATATCTGAACAATCTGAAGAAACACATCTGGGTGAAGAGACCCTTCTCCCGGATGTAAAGTCTGGCGACTGAGATAATCCGCTTCCCAATTGTCCATTCCTCGGATATGAACCGCAGAGATTAGACAGGAGCTTGATTCCGCCCATGCAAGTATCCGAGATACTTCTTTCATAGCCTGAGGACTGTGAGTCCCACCTTGATGATTGACATACGCCACGGTTGTGACATTGTCTGTCTGAAAACAAAAACGATTCTCTCTTCAGAAGAGGCCAGAACTGAAGAGCTCTGAAAATCGCACGGAGTTCCAAAATATTGATTGGTAATCTCGCCTCTTGAGATTTCCACCCCCCTGCAATGTCAGAGATCCCTAGACAGCTCCCCAACCTGAAAGACTCGCATCTGTTGAAATCACAGTACAGGTTGGACGAAGAAAAGAGGCCCCTTGAACTAAACGTGGTGATTTAACCACCAAGTCAGAGATAGTCGAGTATTGGGATTTAAGGATATCAATTGTGATATCTTTGTATAATCACTGCACCAAAGGTTCAGCATACAAAGCTGAAGAGGTCTCATGTGAAAACGAGCAAAGGGGAACGCGTCCGATGCTGCAGTCATGAGACCTAAAACTTCCATGCACGTAGCTACTGAAGGGAATGATTGAGACTGAAGGTTCCGACAAGCTGAAATCAATTTCAGACGTCTTTTGTCTGTTAGAGACAAAGTCATGGATACTGAATCTATTTGGAATCCCAAAAAGGTTACCCTTGTCTGAGGAATCAAGGAACTTTTTGGTAAATTGATCCTCCAACCATGTTTCCGAAGAAACAACACTAGTTGATTCGTGTGAGATTCTGCAGAATGTAAAGACTGAGCAAGTACCAAGATATCGTCCAAATAAGGAAATACCCCGCAATACCCCGCTCTCTGATTACAGAGAGAAGGACACCGAGAACCTTTGAGAAGATCCTTGGAGCTGTTGCTAGGCCAAAAGGAAGAGCAACAAATTGGTAATGCTTGTCTAGAAAAGAGAATCTCAGGAACTGATAGTGATCTGGATGAATTGGAATATGAAGATAAGCATCCTGTAAGTCTATTGTGGACATATAATGCCCTTGCAGAACAAAAGGCTAAATAGTCCTTATAGTCACCATTTTGAATGTTGGTATTCTTACATAACTATTCAAAATTTTTAGCTCCAGAACTGGTCTGAAAGAATTCTCTTTCTTTGGTACAATGAAACGATTTGAATAAAACCCCAGAGCCTGTTCCAGATATGGAACTGGCACAATTACCCCAGATGACTCCAGGTCTGAAACACATTCCAGGAAAGCCTGAGCCTTTACTGGGTTTACAGGCGGTCTTACCTTGAAACCTATTCTGTACCCTTGAGAAACAATGTTCTGAATCCAATGATTTTGAATTGAATTGATCCAAACATCTTTGAAAAATCGTAATCTGCCCCCTACCAGCTGTGCTGGAATGAGGTCCGCACCTTCATGCGGACTTGGGGGCTGGTTTTGATTTTCTAAAAGGCTTGGATTTATTCCAGACTGGAGAAGGCTTCCAATTGGAAGCCATTCCTTTAGGGGAAGGGTCAGGCTTCTGTTCCTTATTCTGACGAAAGGAACGAAAACGATTAGCAGCCCTATATTTACCCTTAGATTTTTAATCCTAAGGCAAAAAAGCTCCCTTCCCCCCAGTGACAGTTGAAATTATAGAATCCAACTGAGAACCAAATAATTTATTACCTTGGAAAGAAAGAGATAGCAACGTTGACTTAGAAGTCATATCTGCATTCCAAGATTTAAGCCATAAAGCTCTTCTAGCTAAAATAGCTAAAGACATATACCTGACATCAATTCTAATGATATCAAAAATGGCATCACAAATGAAATTATTAGCATGTTGAAGAAGCTTAACAATGCTATACACATTATGATCTGGTATTTGTTGCGCTAAAGCCTTCAACCAAAAAGTTGAAACTGCAGCAACATCAGCCAAAGAAATAGCAGGCCTAAGAAGATTACCTGAACATAAATAAGCCTTCCTAAGAAAAGATTCAAGCTTCCTATCTAAAGGATCTTTAAAAGAAGTACTATCTGCTGTAGGAATAGTAGTACGTTTAGCAAGAGTAGAGATAGTCCCATCAACTTTGGGGATTTTTTCCCAAAACTCCAATCTATCAGCCGGCAAAGGGTACAGTCTCTTAAACCTTAAAGAAGGAGTAAATGAAGTACCCAAACTATTCCATTCCCTAGAAATTACATCTGAAATAGCATCAGGAACTGGAAAAACCTCTGGAATAACTACATGAGGTTTAAAAAACGAATTTAAACGTTTACTGGTTTTAATATCAAGAGGATTAGACTTCTCCATATCTAATGCAATCAACACCTCTTTTAGTAAAGAACTAATAAACTCCATCTTAAATAAATATGAAGATTTGTCAGTGTCAATATCTGAGGCAGAATCTTCTGAACCCGATAGATCCTCATCAGAGATAGATAAATCAGAATCTTGGCGGTCATTTAAAAATTCATCTAATTTATGAGAAGTTTTAAAAGACCTTTTACGTTTATTAGAAGGTGGTATAACAGACAGGGCCTTCTGAATAGAATTGGAAACAAATTCTCTTACATTAACAGGAATATCCTGAACATTAGATGTTGAAGGAACAACAACAGGTAATGGACTACTACTAATGGAAATATTGTCTGATTTTGAAAGTTTATCATGACAACTAACACAAACTACAGCCGGAGGAACAGTTACCACAAGTTTACAACAAATGCACTTAGCTTTGGTAGAACCGACATCAGGCAGCAGCATTCCAGAAGTAGATTCTGATACAGGGTCAGATTGCGACATCTTGCAATATGTAATAGAAAAAACAACATATAAAGCAAAATTATCAAATTCCTTAAATGACAGTTTCAGGAATGGGAAAAAATGCAAACAGAATAAGCCTCTGGAAACCAGAAGCAAAAAAAAAAACAAAGACTTAAATAATGTCCAAAAAACTGGCGCCAAGTATGACGCCCACAATTGACAAATTTTTTGGCACCAAAAACGTCTGCAACAAACACGAGAGTCATAGATGACGCAACTACGTGAAAACTCTCGGTGTCAACTATGACGCCGGAAATTACGTCATTAACGTCAACAAACGTAATTCTCGCGCCAAAAAAGTCTCGCGCCAAAAATGACGCAATAAATTCTAGCATTTTTTGCATCCGCGAGCCTAACAGCCCGCAATTTAGAAAGAAAAGTCAATTTGAAAAATGTTCAGGTAAGAAAAAAATGTATTCATATGCATTTCCCAAAAATGAAACTGACTGTAAGAAGGAAATAAACTGATTAACCTGAATCATGGCAAATATAAGTATAAAACATATATTTAGAACTTTACATATAAAGTGCCAAACCATAGCTGAGAGTGTCATAAATAAAATAAGACATACTTACATACTTACCAAAAGACACTCATCTACATATAGTAGATAGCCAAACCAGTACTGAAACGAGAATCAGCAGAGGTAATGGTATATAAGAGTATATCGTCGATCTGAAAAGGGAGGTAGGAGAAGAATCTCTACGACTGATAACAGAGAACCTATGAAATAGATCCCCGATAGGATGACCATAGCATTAAATAGGCAATACTCCCTTCACATCCCTCTGTCATTCACTGCACTCTGAGAGGAAAACCGGGCTTCAGCATGCTGCAAAGCGCATATCAACGTAGAAATCTAGCACAAACTTACTTCACCACCTCCATAGGAGGCAAAGTTTGTAAAACTGAATTGTGGGTTTGGTGGGGGGTGTATTTATAGGCATTTTGAGGTTTGGGAAACTTTGCCCCTCCTGGTAGGAATGTATATCCCATACATCACTAGCTCATGGACTCTTGCCAATTACATGAAAGAAACATTCTCTGCATGTAAAAGTTTATCATGACAACTGTTACATACTACAGCTGGAGATATAATATCCACTAACTTACAACAGATACACTTAGCTTTGGTAGAACTGTTATCAGGCAGCAGGATTCCAACAGTTGTTTCTGAGAAAGGATCAGATTGAGACATCTTGCAAATGTAAGAAAAAAAAACAACATATAAAGAAAAATTATCAATTTTCTTTATATGGCAGTTTCAGGAATGGGAAAAAAATGCAAACAGCAAAGCCCTCTTAGCATAAAAAAAAGGCAAGAGGCATATAGGAAGTGGGGTTTAAATAATAAAATAATTTGGCGACAAGTATGACGCACAAAGCAACATCCGGAAATGACGTAACTCGCGTCATGGCAGACGCAACCATGTACAAGGAAAGCTGGCGTCAACTAAGATGCCGGAAATTACGAATTTGCGTCACCGAACGTACCTTCGCGCCAAAAAAATTTGCACGCCAAGAATGACGCAATAAATATCAGCATTTTGTGACCTTGCAAGACTAATTTTGCCCGCAGTCAATTTGAGAAAAGACTATACCCCAGGTAAGAAAAAATAACTTTCTAAATATTTTCCCAATTTTGAAACCGCTAGTCTGCAAAAGGAAATATACATAAACCTGACACATGGCAAATGTAAGTACAATACATATATTATAACTTTATATTAATACATAAAGTGCCAAACCATAGCTGAGGGTATCTTAAGTAATGAAAACATACTTACCGAAAGACACCCATGAAAAGATTTTCAGTGAGGAAAACCATTGAATCAATAGGTGACACCCAATTCACATTCCTCTGACAAACACTGTACTCTGAGAGGAATCGAGCTTCATAATGCTGAGAAGCGCATATCACAGAAGAAAATCAAGCACAAACTTACTTCACCACCTCCATAGGCAGGCAAAGTTTGTAAAACTGAATTGTGGGTGGTGGGGGGTGTATTTATAGGCATTTTGAGGTTTGGGAAACTTTGCCCCTTCTGGTAGGATTGTATATCCCATACGTCACTAGCTCATGGACTCTTGGCAATTACATTAAAGAAATCAGAACTTGAAAGTTTGAGAATTACTCCTCCAACATAAATCTTTACCGGACTGCCTTTAAGTGAACATAGTACTTTAAAGTAGAAGGTAGAAAAAAAAAAAAGCAGCATTTACATGTGTCAAAATATCTTTTTTAAAAACAAAATGTATGCTTACCTGATCATTTTCTTTCTTTCTTGACACGGTGAGTCCACGGGATCATCAATTACTGTTGGAAATATCACTCCTGGCCAGCAGGAGGAGGCAAAGAACACAACAGCAATGCTGTTAAGTATCACTTCCCTTCCCACAAACCCCAGTCATTCGACCGAAGGAAAGTAGAGAAATAAAATAACACAAGGTACAGAGGTGCCTGAGGTTTACATAAAATAAACTGTCTGAGAAAACAGGGAGGGCCGTGGACTCACCGTTTCAATAAATAAATACATTTATCAGTTAAGCATACATTTTGTTTTCTTTTTAATGACACAGTGAGTCCATGGGATCATCAATTACTGCCGGGAATCAATAACCAAGCTAAAGGACACAGATAAGGGAGGGACAAGACAGGTAACCTAAACAGAAGGCACCACTGCTTGTAGAACCTTTCTCCCAAAAGAAACCTCAGCCGAGGCAAAAGTAACAAATATATAGAACTCAGAAAACAAAAAGTGCAAAGCAGAGCAAATCGCAGCTTTGCAATACTGGTCCACAGAGGCCTCCTCCTTGACGGCCCACGAAGAAGGAACAACTCTAGTGGAACAAGCTTTAATTCTCTCTAGAGACAGCTGTCCAGCAGTCTCATAAGTCAAATGAATAGCACTTCTCAACCAGAGAGAAAGAGAAGAGGCAGAAGCTTTCTGTTCCTACATTTCTCAGAAAGCAAACAAACAAAGCCGGAGACTGACAAAGATCCTTAGTCGCCAGCAAAATAGAATTTAAGAGCCATCACAAGATCTAAATTGTTCAACAAACGTTCCTTATGAAAAGAAGGACAGGAAGAAGGAACAATTTCCTGATTAATATCTCTGTCCGAAACAACCTTAGAAAAACAAAAACAAACATGGAACGAGAAACTGCATTATCTGCATAAAATATGAGATAAGGAGAGTCATACTATAAACTGAGTTCAGAAAACCTCAGAGTAGAAGAAATAGCCGTAAGAACAACATCCAGATAACAACTTAATATCTATGGAATGCATAGGCTGAACCCGAGCCTGTTGCAAAACTATAAGATAAAGTTAAAGACTCCAAAGAAGAGGAACACATAAAAACACAGGCCTGGTACTGACTAAAGGCCTGACAAAAAGATTGCACATCTGCCAGACGCAAGTGCCATAAAATGGATAGGGCAGAGATTTTGACCTTTCAGTACAGACAAACTCTTCTCCAGACCCTCCTAGAAAAAAAAGACAAAATTCTTGGAATCCTAACTCTACTCCAAGAGTATCCCTTGGAATCACACCATAATTTTATATATATATATATATATATATATATATATATATATATATATATATATACATATACACACACACATATATATACATATATACATATATATACATATACACACACACACACACACACACACACCATAACTTATGGTAAATCATTCAAGAGACAGGGTTATGAGCCTGAAACATGGTCTCAAAACCCAGCTCAGAAACTGCGCTTGAGAAAAATAAGCACTCAAAACTCCAAGCAGTCAGCTTCAGAGAAAACGAGATTTGGATGAAGAAAAGAACCCTGAAGCAAAAGGCTCTTCCTCCAAGGAAATCTCTACAGTGGTAGAGACGACATTTCCACAAAATCTGCATAACAAATCCTGTGAGGCCACGCAGGAGCCTTTTAGAACCACCGACACTCTCTCCTGCATGATTCGAGTAATAACTCATGGAACAACTGAGTTCAGAAAACCTCAGAGTAGAAGAAATAGCCGTAAGAACAACATCCAGATAACTTAATATCTATGGAATGCATAGGCTGAACCCGAGCCTGTTGCAAAACTATAAGATAAAGTTAAAGACTCCAAAGAAGAGGAACACATAAAAAACACAGGCCTGGTACTGACTAAAGGCCTGACAAAAAGATTGCACATCTGCCAGACGCAAGTGCCATAAAATGGATAGGGCAGAGATCTGACCTTTCAGTACAGACAAACTCTTCTCCAGACCCTCCTAGAAAAAAAGACAAAATTCTTGGAATCCTAACTCTACTCCAAGAGTATCCCTTGGATTCACACCATAATTTTATATATATATAATATACATATATAATATACATATATATATATATATATATATATATATATATATATATATATATATACACACACACACACACACATATATATATATATATATATATATACATATATACATATATATACATATACACACACACACACACCATAACTTATGGTAAATCATTCAAAAGACAGGCTTATGAGCCTGAAACATGGTCTCAAAACCCAGCTCAGAAACTGCGCTTGAAAAAAATAAGCACTCAAAACTCCAAGCAGTCAGCTTCAGAGAAAACGAGATTTGGATGAAGAAAAGAACCCTAAAGCAAAAGGCTCTTCCTCCAAGGAAATCTCTACAGTGGTAGAGACGACATTTCCACAAAATCTGCATAACAAATCCTGTGAGGCCACGCAGGAGCTTTTTAGAACCACCGACACTCTCTCCTGCATGATTCGAGTAATAACTCATGGAACAAACAACGGAGGTAACAGACATGCAATCTGAAGTTCCAAGGAACTGCCAGAACATCTATCAGAAGGCCCTGAGGATCTCTGGACCTTGAACCAAACTTTGGGAGCTTGGCGTTCTGACAGAACTAATTCCTGCAACCCCCCGGGATGGAAAGACTGTTTGCTCAGAAATCCAATGTCTACACCTGGGATGTGGATGGCAGACCACAATTGTGGTCCTCCGCCCGCCGAATGATTCGTGCCACTTCCTTTATGGCTAGGAAAAACTCTGAGTTCCCCCTGGTGGTCAATATAGGCCACCAAGGTTACATTGTCCGACTGGATTCTGATAAAACGGGCTGTGGCTGACTGAGGCAAAGTCATCAAGGCATTGAAGATCACTCTCAACTTCAAGTTTGTAAAGGAGGAGAACTTCTGAATCCGAAAACCTCTGCGCCTAACCAACCCTTCCATAGTAATCGGACCAATCTCGATATATTGAATAACTGAAAAGTGAATAAAATTAACTGCAGCTAGGTGCAGACTCCCAACCCCTTGGTTGCGAGGCGACAACACTAACTACCGGACCACCAGAGCTTGCTGCAGGTCGGACAATAGACTGTAGAGATATGAAAGAAACAAGTCCTAGATTATCTGACCTCTGTTGGAAAGCTACTCCTACAAAGAGATTTATTAAGGTCCAGATCCATTTCCATGGAAAAAAAAAATTGGACGAGATCTCTTGAAAAAGAGTAGCTTGGAAGAGAGGTGACACCTGAACCACTATATTGATCAGGAAGGTACCCTCACAGCCTCTCAAGACATAACATTTCTTAAAGATGGAGAAAACTCAGAAACCTGAGGAAAAAAAAGGATATTAACACTTCAGGTCCATGATCATTATGATACTCAAGGTAAAAACCTAGATCCCGTTCTGACAGTAACCACCACTTGGAACCCTTGGACGTTGGAACCCTGGTAGAGTTTGTTAAGGATCTGAACAACACAGTACAAGGCCTTACATTCACTCTGGAAATGAGTGAAACAGGAATTAATTTTTTAGATATATATATACATACATACATATATACAGGGAGTGCAGAATTATTAGGCAAGTTGTATTTTTGAGGATTAATTTTATTATTGAACAAACAACCACGTTCTCAATGAACCCAAAAAACTCATTAATATCAAAGCTGAATAGTTTTGGAAGTAGTTTTTAGTTTGTTTTTAGTTATAGCTATTTTAGGGGGATATCTGTGTGTGCAGGTGACTATTACTGTGCATAATTATTAGGCAACTTAACAAAAAACAAATATATACCCATTTCAATTATTTATTTTTACCAGTGAAACCAATATAACATCTCAACATTCACAAATATACATTTCTGACATTCAAAAACAAAACAAAAACAAATCAGTGACCAATATAGCCACCTTTCTTTGCAAGGACACTCAAAAGCCTACCATCCATGGATTCTGTCAGTGTTTTGATCTGTTCACCATCAACATTGCGTGCAGCAGCAACCACAGCCTCCCAGACACTGTTCAGAGAGGTGTACTGTTTTCCCTCCTTGTAAATCTCACATTTGATGATGGACCACAGGTTCTCAATGGGGTTCAGATCAGGTGAACAAGGAGGCCATGTCATTAGATTTTCTTCTTTTATACCCTTTCTTGCCAGCCACGCTGTGGAGTACTTGGACTCGTGTGATGGAGCATTGTCCTGCATGAAAATCATGTTTTTCTTGAAGGATGTAGACTTCTTCCTGTACCACTGCTTGAAGAAGGTGTCTTCCAGAAACTGGCAGTAGGACTGGGAGTTGAGCTTGACTCCATCCTCAACCCGAAAAGGCCCCACAAGCTCATCTTTGATGATACCAGCCCAAACCAGTACTCCACCTCCACCTTGCTGGCATCTGAGTCGGACTGGAGCTCTCTGCCCTTTACCAATCCAGCCACGGGCCCATCCATCTGGCCCATCAAGACTCACTCTCATTTCATCAGTCCATAAAACCTTAGAAAAATCAGTCTTGAGATATTTCTTGGCCCAGTATTGACGTTTCAGCTTGTGTGTCTTGTTCAGTGGTGGTCGTCTTTCAGCCTTTCTTACCTTGGCCATGTCTCTGAGTATTGCACACCTTGTGCTTTTGGGCACTCCAGTCATGTTGCAGCTCTAAAATATGGCCAAACTGGTGGCAAGTGGCATCTTGGCAGCTGCACGCTTGACTTTTCTCAGTTCATGGGCAGTTATTTTGCGCCTTGGTTTTTCCACACGCTTCTTGCGACCCTGTTGACTATTTTGAATGAAACGCTTGATTGTTCGATGATCACGCTTCAGAAGCTTTGCAATTTTAAGAGTGCTGCATCCCTCTGCAAGATATCTCACTATTTTTTACTTTTCTGAGCCTGTCAAGTCCTTCTTTTGACCCATTTTGCCAAAGGAAAGGAAGTTGCCTAATAATTATGCACACCTGATATAGGGTGTTGATGTCATTAGACCACACCCCTTCTCATAACAGAGATGCACATCACCTAATATGCTTAATTGGTAGTAGGCTTTCGAGCCTATACAGCTTGGAGTAAGACAACATGCATAAAGAGGATGATGTGGTCAAAATACTCATTTGCCTAATAATTCTGCACTCCCTGTATATATGGTGAATGTTTTTTTTACATTCTGATTTATATGTTAAACCCACAGCTAAAAACAGAATTTATGCTTACCTGATAAATTTCTTTCTCCTACGGTGTGTCCGGTCCACGGCTTCATCCTTACTTGTGGGATATTCTCTTCCCTTACAGGAAATGGCAAAGAGCACAAAGCAAAGCTGTCCATATAGCCCCCCCTCTGGCTCCGCCCCCCAGTCATTCGACCGACGGTTAGGAGAAAAAGGAGAAACCATAGGGTGCCATGGTGACTGTAGTGTTCAGAAATAAAAAATTTGGAACCTGGAGGCGGAGCAAGCGGCCGACAAAGATGGCCGCTAAACACTAAGGCTCTTAAGACAAGCCGAGTGCTACTAAAATTAACTCACGCTATTCAGCTCCTTATTGAATTATAAAGGTGCATCCAGCTTTGGGAACAGAACAAGATCACAGAGATGCCTCTCAAAAGCCATACTGACTCAACCTGACGGTGATCTGCAATACAGAGGAACACGGAGGATCCATACATGTGACGCAGCTAAATTACGATCCCCGGACATAAACTCAGCTACGACTCACCCTTACCTCCTACCGAGGGGACGAGACATAACATTAAATTCAAGGGAACCACCAAAGCCGATGACTCTTGCAGCAGGTGATAGCGTCTCACAAACATCTCGGCCGACCGCAACACCGGAGGGTCGGGGCTCCGCTCCGGTGCGCAAGTGACAACTGGCATGACAGTAGACGTGGGCCTGTCTCAACCATCGGTAAGCAAACTGACAAGACCGAAGCAAAAAATTTTCACTTGTGCATGCTAAATAATCAAAGTTGTAGCAAATAGTCAAGGTTTAATGCAGAGGACAAAACAGCAGGACTAGCCGGCAAAGCAAGGAATCCCTTTCTCCCATTAAAGCAGCTGACAGTGAGCCAAGAAAACAAAGTAATACGTAGTCAGAATATAAAATTGAATGTTGTTTCATATATATATATATATATATATATATATATATATATATATATATATATATATATATATATATATATATATATATATATATATATATATATATATATATATATATATATATATATATATATATATAAGCGGGTACACACAGCCGGGGGCCTGGGAGGACTCATAACATAGCATTCAGAAGGCATGATTTATATAGCTTCTGAGTAAGCAGCCCCATAACGATGCTGATTGCCAACTTTTAACGACATCTTGGCTACATAACCCTCTTAAACAGTGGCACACATTATCTAAACGACGCAAGGCTCTGCACATGCTAACATATCCTGGCCAAACTCGGTAGATTCTGTGCCTTCCCACTGCTCAGGGCTTGCATTATAGAGGATTGTTCTCACGAATGAGGCCATCTACATACTGCCTTTGCCTGAGGGACAGTGCTTAATAGAATTATCAGCAGACACACCAGGGCCTGAACTGTATTGATAGGACCTGAGTTCAAATCCCACCGCGAGGTGTCAACACTGCTCCCACAGACCTGATTGCCTCTTTAGAAACTGCGTTGGACACTCCTAATTTGCCTATAATACAGTAGGCAGCGGTATATCACAATCTGACCATAAGAAGACACACAATATAGCTGGACCACAAAGCCTAGCCTCAGTCTCCTTCCCTTTCCCGCTGTCTCTAATGTCAGTGGGTCATACCCACCCTCCTTTTCCCGCGATCACTCTGTGAGAGTAAATTCCCCGGGGATTGAGGCCAAATTAATTGTTGTATAATTAATCTTCTGTAACTCAACCAATACTTATAATTGAGAACATGGCGCAAAGGAGGTTGGTGAAATCAGACAAACCACAGAAACCACTCCAAAAGCCACAGGAGGCCGTCAGTACCTTCTTCAAACAAGTGGATAAAAACAAACAAAAGAATGGCACGACCCCCCCACACCCCACTGCCCCAGAAGACAGAGAGGATAGCACTGATACCTCCAGAGGGTCAACGCCTGAAGCACCGGAAACAGCTACTGATCCCCCTATTACCTATAAGGCCATTAAAGCTTTAATAGATCAAGTCAAGCTTTGCATAAAGGAAGAGTGCGCTGACCTGAAAAAAGAAATTTCAGACTTGAACCACAGTCGATTCACTTGAGGAACATGAATACGTATTCTCTCAGAAAATGGCTGATCTGACTACTAAAGTCTCACATCAACACCAAAATCTCACAGATATAGAGGACAAACTGGATGACCTCGAAAACAGGACCAGGCGCCAGAACCTGCGTTTTCGAGGCTTCCCTGAAACGGTACAAAATAATGAAATACGGGAATTTCTACAGGGTTTCTTCTCAGAAATGGCTGGGGCAGAAGAAATGGATTTGACAAATGTTACTCTAGACAAAGCACATAGGGCCCTACGCCCCAAACCCGACGAGAACTCCCCACCCAGAGACATTATTGTAAGATTCCAGAATTACCAACATCGTGAAGATATATACAATTTGTCCAGAAAACAACAAATAGTATCATATCAAGGTCACTGCATACAGATTTACCAAGACTTATCCATAAGGACACTACAAAAAAAGAAAAGAATTTGCGGCCTTAACACTTCACCTTAGGCACCTCAAGATCCCATACAGATGGGGATTCCCCACTTCAGTGATCTCCACAAAAAATGGGAAAAGATTCGAATGCCGAGATTTACAGGACATTGACAAATTCTGTCAGATGCTGGGAATTCCGGCTCCAATTGAAAATTCGGAACTATCATCTCAAAACTCCGTGACAGGGAAAATGGCCCCCAAACCACAGAGAAAACTAGGGCCGGCAAAGTCAACAAGTTACCTCAAAAGGAAACAGACCAGCCCGGTAGACTCTGACCTGTCACAACCTGGCTGACAGGGCCGGGTAACTCTGTATTATACCATTCAGCAAGATTTGACCCATGCATTTAACAATGTGGGCTCTTATTTGTATGGGTTTGGACTCTACTTACAATCACCAGTAAGTGGGAAAAAAGACTGACACTCCATAGAAAGTGGCAAGTATTTTGTTTGGAGATATCCTGCTGAACTGTACACAATCCAGTTATAACAATGCATTAGTTGTTTAATCCGTTGTCCTTATAGTATAAAAAACAGTTGTGAATTTAGGTCACCACTACTTTTTCATAAAGTATTCCTGAAATGTAATGTTTACCTTTTTTGCTGCATGTTTAACCCAGTTTATCTAAAAGTTCAATTTAATTATTTAATGATTTTCCAAGATTGATTCTGCCCGATGAGTAGACAGTGTAATTGATTATTTTGTTATGTCTGACGTCATCTCTCTCGCGCCTTGGGGTGCTCAGTGACGGATCTGGATCACCTTACCCGATAGCACCACAATCTCACCCAGCTACGGCTTGGGATGGAGGGGGTCCGTCGTGGTTCCCCCGAGGGGCGCTTGATTTGACTCAATAACACTTTTTTACAGCTAATGAATGAACCCGTAAAGTCGTATTGGTGTAGCAGATTAGTTAAAACTAAAGCAGAACTGTATACTCTTAAGTTATCTATGCACTGATACATGGGTGCACTTCTTGGTTAGCTAGCAATGTTATTCATAACCATAAAAATAATTTCTTAGATAAATCTTTTTGAATGTTCTTTTCATGATGTGCTGAATATAAGACATGCAATGTATGTAGCTACTGGGCTTGTCAACCTGCCTCACCTACTGAAAGTTTTTCAAGTTTATACATTAGTGAATTCATATATACTTCCATACTATTGTTTGTGAACGTATTAGATACAACACACTAAACTTTGTCCACAAATTATTGCTTAGTATTATTGTTTTGATCCCTTTCAAGTTCCCTATCCTCCCCACCTTCCATTTCTCTTACTCCTTCTGTCCTTTTCAGTAAACAGCTAAAAAGGGAGACTTTTTCGACCAAAACACTAGACTACAGATCTTACATTATAGAAATGAATACCATAACTGTAGCAAGCCAAAACGTAAAGGGATTTCTATCAGCTGAAAAGCGCTCCATAGCTTACTTTGACTTCCATAAAAAGGGGATTGATGTGATTATGCTTCAGGAGACCCACTTTAAGAGACGAAAGGAACCTCACCTGGCTGAGCGCTATTTTGATAAACATTTCTTTAGTTCAGGGTTAAGTAAGAAAAATGGAGTATGTATTTCAATCAAACGTAATGTCCCCTTCGAATTAATACAGAAGCATTCAGACAAAGAGGGAAGACTGCTAATTTTGGTAGGACGGTGCTATGGCTCCTTAGTCACTATGTTCAATGTCTATGCCCCCAACAGACCCACCCCCAGGTTCTATAAATCATTCATCAATTCCATTTTGGATGTTTCAAAAGGCCCAATTATACTAGGTGGGGACCTTAACTTCATCATGCACCCTTCCGTGGATAACTCCACAGGGAAATCATATCTCAGCAACAGAATACTGAAAGCTAACTGCGCTGCTCTTCACTCTCTTTGTTTGACACCTGGAGAATAGCACATCCCACACAGAAAGACTACACATTCTTTTCCCATCCACAACATTCCTACTCCAGACTAGACTACATACTATGTAGCCAGACGCTCTTAACCAACCTAGCCCAAGCTAAAATATCACATACCTCATGGTCGGATCACAGCATGGTCTTATCCACCTTCCAGTGGCATACTAAACCAATAAATACATTAAACTGGAGACTGGATGAAACCATTCTGACGAACCAAGATACGATAGATGAACTGACCAAGGCAACTGACAATTTTTTTTCTTAATAACAAACCTGAGGATACATCAGCAGGAAACAACTGGGAAACATATAAGTGTTATATTAGAGGGTTCCTTATAAAACACACGGCTAAGATACGGAAAATGAGGAAGGCCCAAATAACATCCCTAACTGACACCTTGACCGCAGCAGATAGGATACATAAGAATGACCCGACCTCGACTCAAAAACTTGCAGACCTTACCTCAGCTAGAGAAAATCTTAACAAATTTCTAACTCAAAAAGCGCACCTGAGGGCCTTAACTACTAGAGCCAAATTTTATGCAGATAGCAACAAGGCTGGACGCCTACTGGCGAGGTCACTTAAAAGACAACAATACAAATCGTTTATTAGAACTATTTCACATCCCTCTGGCAAAATGGTCAGCAGACATGAAGAAATAGCGGATACATTTGTATCATATTATTCTAAGCTATATAACCTTAACCCAAACATCTCTCAAGAATCTAATAATAAAATCACAAGCTACCTTCACTCAATAGAGACCCCTAAAATATCAGAGGAGGATAACCGCATATTAGATGCCCCTATAACAAACCTAGAAATTATGAATACTATTAAAGCACTCCCTAACGGGAAGTCTCCCGGGCCGGATGGCCTATCGGCCAAATTTTATCAACTATTTCAGCCACAATTATGCCCTCCCTTATATACATTATTTACATCAATAGACAAGGGAGAGCTCTTTTCTAAATCTCTACTGGAGGCCACAATCACAGTAATCCCGAAAGCAGACAAGGTGGGAACCCTGGCGGGTAACTACAGACCCATATCACTCCTGAACATTGATATAAAGATATATGCTAAGATACTGGAGAATCGCCTCAATATGATTCTTCCCAAACTTATACATCCGGATCAAGTAGGATTTGTCAGGGGTAGGGAAGCCAAAGATAATACAATTAGAATCCTGCACTCTCTACTGAATGTACACAATAACAAAACACCTCTCACGCTTCTCTCAACAGACGCTGAGAAAGCCTTCAACAGGGTCAGCTGGCAATTCATGTGGGGGGCCCTGTCGAGGTTTGGATTTTCTGAGGCTTTTGTAGATAGGATCCAAGCGCTATATTCTAATCCTCAAGCTAGAGTACGAGTCAATGGAACTCTATCTCAACCTTTCCCAATTACTAATGGAACCCGCCAGGGGTGCCCCTTGTCTCCACTTTTATTTGCTATAACCATTGAAATCTTGGCTATTAAAATAAGAGACAATAAAGAAATATTAGGCATACATTTCAATCAGGTACACCAGAAATGTTTACTATTTGCTGATGACGTGATCTTTACCTTACGTGCCCCCTCTACTACCTTACTGGCCTTGTTACAAACCCTGAACGATTACGGTCAGGTATCTAACTTCTCCATTAACATGGAGAAATCCGGAATCATACTACTGAATTCACCTCATAGCGACAGAGACTTTGTTAGCCAACAGACATCTTTCCAGATTGTCGACAAACTAAAATACCTAGGATTGATAATTCCACACAATCACCAAGATTTATTCCAAAGTAATTATCTCAATCTCCAAAACTCGGTAAAAACATTACTAGAAGGATGGCACAGACAGGGTCACCTGTCGTGGATGGGAAGAATTAATACAATAAAAATGATGGTAATACCAAAATATCTATTCCTATTCCAGACATTGCCGATGGCCCTGCCGGTCTCATACCTAAAAACCCAACAAAATATGTTTAATTCTTTCATCTGGTCCTACAAGAAACCTAGAGTATCACACAGACACTATACATGTCCAAGGCAGACGGTGGACTTAACGCCCCTAACCTTTTGAACTATTACAGAGCAACACACTTGACCAGAGTGGTCTCTTGGTCTCACTCTGCCGATTCTGCCCTATGGGTGCAAATTGAAAGTTCTCTCCTGGGAGACATACCTATGAGAGACTTAGCATGGCTCCCCAAAGCTCACAGGCCACCGCAAGCATATCGAAACAACTATATTAAAGCTACCTTAGACGTCTGGGACCACGTCATAACACACACTGTAGGAATCTCCACCCCAATATCGCCTCTTACCCCTCTGTTGCACAACCAGATTTTTTTGAAAGACCCATCCTTCTCTCACATACACAAGGAGGAGCACTTAAAAAATCTACCAATTTACCTCATAGTAGAATCGGGAGGGATTAAAGATAGACTAAAGTTACAAGAGGAACTAGGTTCACCCTTCCATAGCTGGTAACCTTATCTGCAGATAAGACACGCGCTCTTCAACAACACACACAAATCTAACTTACTTAGATCATTGACCACATTTGAGGAACTATGTGTAAACTCTAACATTAAAAGAGAGTACCTATCAATAGCTTACAAACTGTTACGAGGCTCTTTCCCAAACCAACGCCCTTCTTTTATTGGGAAATGGGAATCAGAACTGATAGAAAATTTTACAGATGACGACTGGAGAAATAGCTTTACAAAGTCACACTCCGCTTCCACTTTGTTGTTTATTTCCGAGTTGAACTACAAAATACTCACCCGATGGTATCTGACTCCCCAACGACTCAGATATATCTACCCTACTGCATCATCAACCTGTTGGAGACGATGCGGAGGACAGGGTACCATGACTCATATCTGGTGGGGCTGTCCTCTCCTATCTGACTTTTGGCGCGGGATAGAACAATGCATTAATAAATTTTTGGGCCTAGATATTACCCTAAGCCCGAAACTCGTTTTTCTCAATGCTCTCCCACACGTACATTGCGTATACCGCACAAGACTCCTTCAACTGATGTTAACATGTGCAAAGAGACTGATACCTAGACTATGGAAGACCCAAAATATTCCAACTCAAACACAATGGGTGGCCGATATAGGACATATACTAGAGTTAGAAAAACAACACTTTTATTATGTGGGAAAATGAGAGTTTTTTGCTGACATGTACTTTATCTGGGAACAAGGCCTTTATAACCTGAACACCTAAAGTGCATCTGAACCCCTGAGCTTATAGAGCCTCCCTCCCTTACATAAAATTCCCACTCCCACCCTTTTTTCTTCTCTTCCTTCCCCTTCTTCCCCTCTTCTCCCCCCCTAGGTTAGGGATATAAATACTGGACAACATCTTATCAATAGATGGTAAAAAGTGTTTTTATTGTCTCTTATGTTTTATCTGATGCCTTTTTCTTTTTATCGTTATGTTTGGAAGACGTTCATAGTTATGATTTTGAATGATGATAAATGTTATTGTATTTAAAAGATGTTTCATATGCTGAAATTGACCATTTCTTTTTGGATGTATTATTTTGAAACTAAAATACCAATAAAAATTATTGAATCAAAAAAAAAAATTGGAACCTGACTAAAAAGCCAGGGCGGGCCGTGGACCGGACACACTGTAGGAGAAAGAAACTTATCAGGTAAGCATTCTGTTTTCTCCTACATTGGTGTGTCCGGTCCACGGCTTCATCCTTACTTGTGGGAACCAATACCAAAGCTTTAGGACACGGATGAAGGGAGGGAACAAGTCAGGTTACCTAAACGGAAGGCACCACGGCTTGCAAAACCTTTCTCCCAAAAATAGCCTCCGAAGAAGCATAAGTATCGAATTTGTAAAATTTGGCAAAAGTATGCAGAGAAGACCAAGTCGCTGCCTTACAGATCTGATCAACAGAAGCCTCGTTCTTGAAGGCCCATGTGGAAGCCACAGCTCTGGTGGAGTGAGCTGTAATTCGTTCAGGAGGCTGCCGTCCGGCAGCCTCATAAGCCAATCAGATGATGCCACATCTAGGTTGTGTAACAAACGTTCCTTCTTTGACACTGGATTCGGACACAGAGAAGGAACAACTATTTCCTGGTTAATATTACCGTTGGAAACCACTTTTGGAAGAAAACCAGGCTTAGTACGAAAAACTACCTTATCTGTATGGAATATCAGATAGGGAGAAGAACACTGCAAGCAGATAATTCAGAAACTCTTCTAGCAGAAGAAATAGCAACTAAAAACAAAACTTTCCAAGATAACAACTTAATATATATGGAATGTAAAGGTTCAAACGGAACCCCTTGAAGAACTGAAAGAACTAAATTTAGACTCCAAGGAGGAGTCATAGGTCTGTATACAGGCTTGATTCTAACTAGGGCCTGTACAAACGCCTGTACATCTGGCACTGACGCCAGACGTCTGTGCAACAAAACAGAAAGAGCAGATATCTGTCCCTTTAGAGAACTTGCGGACAGACCTTTTTCCAATCCCTCTTGGAGAAAGGAAAGTATCCTAGGAAGAGAATCCTTTGGATTCGCACCAACAGATATACTTCTTCCATATTTTATGGTAAATCTTCCTAGTCACAGGTTTTCTGGCTTGAACCAGAGTATCTATAACTGAATCTGAAAACCCACGCTTAGATAGAATCAAGCGTTCAATCTCCAGGCAGTCAGTTGCAGAGAGACTAGATTTGGATGTTCGAACGGACCTTGTACTAGAAGATCCTGTCTCAAAGGTAGCTTCCATCGTGGAGCCGATGACATATTCACCAGGTCTGCATACCACGTCCTGCGTGGCCAAGCAGGAGCTATCAGAATTACCGAGGCCTTCTCCTGTTTGATCCTGGCTACAAGCCTGGGAAGGAGAGGAAACGGTGGAAACACATAAGCCAGATTGAACGACCAAGGCGCCACCAATGCATCCACTAGTACCGCCTTGGGATCCCTGGATCTGGACCTGTATCGAGGAACCTTGAAGTTCTGACGAGATGCCATCAGATCCATATCTGGAGTGCCCCATAGTTGAGTTAACTGGCCAAAGACCTCCGGGTGGAGTTCCCACTCCCCCGGATGGAAAGTCTGACGACTCAAATAATCCGCCTCCCAGTTGTCTACACCTGGGATGTGGATTGCAGATAGATGGCAGGAGTGATCCTCCGCCCAATTGATGATCTTGGAAACCTCTCATCGCCAGGGAACTCTTTGTTCCCCCCTGATGATTGATGTACGCTACAGTCGTCATGTTGTCCGACTGAAATCGTATGAACCTGGCCCTCGCAAGATGAGGCCAAGCCTGAAGCGCATTGAATATCGTTCTCAGTTCCAAAATGTTTATCGGGAGAAGAGACTCTTCCCGAGACCATAGACCCTGAGCTTTCAGGGAGTTCCAGACCGCACCCCAGCCTTGGAGACTGGCATCGGTCGTCACAATGACCCACTCCGGTCTGCAGAAACTCATTCCCTGAGACAGGTGATCCTGAGTCAACCACCAGAGGAGAGAGTCTCTGGTGACCTGGTCTACTTGAATCTGGGGAGACAAGTCTGCATAATCCCCATTCCACTGTTTGAGCATGTACAGTTGCAATGGTCTTAGATGAATTCGAGCAAAAGGAACCACGTCCATTGCTGCAACCATTAATCCTATTACCTCCATGCATTGAGCTATGGAAGGATGAGGAATAGCGTGAAGAACTTGACAAGCGTTTAGAAGCTTTAACTTTCTGGTCTCTGTCAGAAAGATCTTCATTTCTACAAAATCTATCATTGTTCCCAGAAAAGGAACCCTTGTGGACGGGGACAGGGAACTTTTTTCTATGTTTACCTTCCACCCGTGAGATCTGAGAAAAGCTAAGACAATGTCTGTATAAGCCTTTGCTTTGGAAAGAGACGACGCTTGAATCAGGATGTCGTCTAGGTACGGTGCTACTGCAATGCCCCTCAGTCTTAGAACTGCTAGAAGGGACCCCAGCACCTTTGTAAAAATTCTGGGCAGTGGCTAGACCGAATGGAAGAGCCACAAACTGGTAGTGTTTGTCCAAAAAGGCGAACCTTAGGAACTGGTGATCTTTGTGGATAGGAATATGTAGGTACGCATCCTTTAAATCTACGGTAGTCATAAATTGACCCTCCTGGATTGTTGGTAAAATCGTCCGAATGGTTTCCATCTTGAATGATGGAACTCTGAGGAATTTGTTTAGAATTTTTAAATCCAGAATAGGCCTGAAAGTTCCCTTTTTTTGGAACTACGAACAGGTTTGAGTAAAACCCCAGACCTTGTTCCACTATTGGAACGTTAGGCAGGCTATTAATGTAATAAAACCGTTTTTAAGCAAAACCGTTACTGTCTCTTTAAATAATAAAAGAGTACACTTTATTTCTGAATGTTTGAAAAACTATGAAGGAAATATCCGATTTTTACAAAATTTGCACCCTAGTGTCTTAATGCTTTGAAAGTATTGCACACCAATTTTCAAGTCTTTAACCCTTTAAATGAGCAAACCGGAGCTAATTGTTCAAATTACCAGTTTAACCCACTACAGTCCCTGCCACAGCATTTGCTGCGGCTTTACCTTTCCTTGGGGGTTATTCACCACAGCAATAAGCCTTCTAGAAGTCGTTTTTATGGCCACAGGACCTTCTCACATGAAGCTGCATGCACTGCTTCCAGAAGTAACTGCGCAACTAAGAGGCGAAAATGAGGCCTTCTCCCTCTGCATACCAGAGTGAAGGGGCCTTCCTGACTAGATTAGGTGACTAAATAGCTGCCAGGCGTAATAAAAACGTTCCCAAAGTGTTTCTAAGACCAAAAGTCATATAAATACCATAAAAATCAATCGATTTAGCCCACAATAGTGTCAACCAGTATATAGCCCTTTATAAGCCTTCATTCTGTTATGAGTCTAAGAAAATGGCTCACTGATCCCATAAGGGAAAATGACAGTCTTCTAGCATTACTAGGTCTTGTTAGAAAAGTGACTAATCATACCTGGAGCAGAAAAGTCTGCAAACTGTTCCCCCCAACTGAATTACACAGTCTTGTTAGAAAAATGGCTAGTCATACCTTGAGCAGAAAAGTCTGCAAACTGTTCCCCCCAACTGAAGTTCTCTAGGCTCAACAGTCCTGCGTGGGAACAGCAATGGATTTTAGTTACTGTTGCTAAAATCATACTCCTCTTTAAACAGAACTCTTCATCACTTTCTGTTGTAGAGTAAATAGTACAAACCGGCACTATTTTAAAATAGCAAACTCTTGATAGAAGAAATAAAAACTACAACTAACACCACATACTCTTTACCATCCCCATGGAGATGCTACTTGTTCAGAGCGGCAAAGAGAATGACTGGGGGGCGGAGCCAGAGGGGGGGCTATATGGACAGCTTTGCTGTGTGCTCTCTTTGCCATTTCCTGTAAGGGAAGAGAATATCCCACAAGTAAAGATGAAGCCGTGGACCGGACACACCAATGTAGGAGAAAACAACTTATTAGAGTTTGGCAGTTTTCATCCCATTAACACCTTAAAAGCTATACCTAAAAGCCAATTTCTAAGGGTTAAACGTATAGTGACTGATGAGACAATGTAAATTGAGGTTAAAAGAAATGTCTGATAAATTTAAAGAAAGAGGATACCCACCAACATTAATAGAGGAACAATTACAAAATGTAATTCAAACAGAGATTACAACACACGACAAAAAAAAAGATAAGGAATAAGGTTGATGAACAAGAGAGGCTAATTGTTATTACTCAGTATAATAGACTTAGTCCCAAAATTAATCAGATTGTGAGAAAGTATTGGCATATAATTAGGGACTGCAATCCACAAATAGAGGCTTTTAAAAATATGCCCATGACAGCATTTAAGAGAAATAAAAAGTCTCAAAGACCAATTGGTCCATTGAGATATTGGAAGTAATAAGAAAACTATACAAAAAACCATAGGGAGTACCAAAACTGGTTGTTACCCATGCCTGAATTGTAGCCACTGTGGATCAATGATTAGATGGAATTTTTTTTTCCATCCGACCAATGGCAACAAATTTAAGATTAGAGAGTATCTTACTTGTAGATCAACATTTGTTATCTATCTAATCAAATGTCCATGTGGTTTTATTTACATTGGTGAGACCTGTAAAGAGGCCAGAGATAGACTTGCAGAACACAAGTCAAACATTAGACGCAAATATAAAGAAGCGACAGTTTCCTCTCACTTCCTCTCCAGGGGACATAACATCAGCCAGCTTCGGTTTTAGGTTATCGAACAAGTGGCGGGTCCCCAGGAGAGGAGGTGACAGGGAAAACCTTCTAAAAATAAGGGAGATGTATTGGATAAATAAATTGGACACTATGATACCCAAGTGTCTTAATAAAGATTTTGATTGGAATCTATTTTTGTAAAATGACATATCTGTTGTGTTATATTCTGGTTATTTTAAAAAACATTTTTTTTGTATATAATGGTTTTAACTTTACCTATGTTTTTAATTTTTTGAGTTTGGTACATTAAGTGTTAATATTGAAGTTGAAATATGCAATACCAATATGTTACCAGCAGATGTCACTATAATGTTACCTAGAACTCTGTATTATTCAGGTGAGGGTATAAAAGGTACAAACCTGCATGCAATCAGTGTACATGACTAAGAGCCTATTGTAGGTTCGAAACGTTGTTCCTGTAAACTTTTGGACCCGCTTAATGAAAATAAAGGTCTTTTAAATAAAGATTTCTTCTGGTGGCTGGAGTGCTTTGGATGATATGACTATTTGGATTGACAAGATTTGGCAAATCTTACTCTGTGCCCCACAAACAGGTGTGCTGTTCTCCTTCCCTTTTGATTGACAGTAACCACCATTCCCAGAAAGGAAAGGCCCTGAACCCAGTTCAAGGAATATCTCTAATCGCACCTGGATAGCAGATACTCTTAGAAGAAAAAATCTGCCCCTGGTAGGAAGTCTTAGATTCGACTAAGTTTGGTTGTCAACAACAAAACTGGACCTACAGGAAGAGAAAACATAATTTATGTAAGAACTTACCTGATAAATTCATTTCTATCATATTAGCAAGAGTCCATGAGCTAGTGACGTATGGGATATACATTCCTACCAGGAGGGGCAAAGTTTCCCAAACCTCAAAATGCCTATAAATACACCCCTCACCACACCCACAAATCAGTTTAACGCATAGCCAAGAAGTGGGGTGATAAGACAAAAGTGCGAAAGCATAAAAAATAAGGAATTGGAATAATTGTGCTTTATACAAAAAAATCATAACCACCACAAAAAAGGGTGGGCCTCATGGACTCTTGCTAATATGAAAGAAATGAATTTATCAGGTAAGTTCTTACGCAAATTATGTTTTCTTTCATGTAATTAGCAAGAGTCCATGAGCTAGTGACGTATGGGATAATGACTACCCAAGATGTGGATCTTCCACGCAAGAGTCACTAGAGAGGGAGGGATAAAATAAAGACAGCCAATTCCGCTGAAAATAATCCACTACCAAAATAAAGTTTAAATCTTATAATGAAAAAAACTGAAATTATAAGCAGAAGAATCAAACTGAAACAGCTGCCTGAAGTACTTTTCTACCAAAAACTGCTTCAGAAGAAGAAAACACCTCAAAATTGTAGAATTTAGTAAAAGTATGCAAAGAAGACCAAGTTGCTGCTTTGCAAATCTGATCAACCGAAGCTTCATTCCTAAACGCCCAGGAAGTAGAAACTGACCTAGTAGAATGAGCTGTAATCCTTTGAGGCGGAGTCTTGCCCGACTCGACATAAGCATGATGAATTAAAGATTTTAACCAAGATGCCAAAGAAATGGCAGAGGCCTTCTGACCTTTCCTAGAACCAGAAAAAATACCGAATAGACTAGAAGTCTTTCGGAAATTCTTAGTAGCTTCAACATAATATTTCAAAGCTCTAACTACATCCAAAGAATGCAATGATCTCTCCTTAGAATTCTTAGGATTAGGACATAATGAAGGAACCACAATTTCTCTATTAATGTTGTTAGAATTTACAACCTTAGGTAAAAATTGAAAAGAAGTTCGCAACACCGCCTTATCCTGATGAAAAATCAGAAAAGGAGACTCACAAGAAAGAGCAGATAATTCAGAAACTCTTCTAGCAGAAGAGATGGCCAAAAGAAACAAAACTTTCCAAGAAAGTAATTTAATGTCCAATGAATGCATAGGTTCAAATGGAGGAGCTTGAAGAGCCCCCAGAACCAAATTCAAACTCCAAGGAGGAGAAATTGACTTAATGACAGGTTTGATACGAACCAAAGCTTGTACAAAACAATGAATATCAGGAAGATTAGCAATCTTTCTGTGAAAAAGAACAGAAAGAGCAGAGATTTGTCCTTTCAAGGAACTTGCAGACAAACCTTTATCCAAACCATCCTGAAGAAACTGTAAAATTCTCGGAATTCTAAAAGAATGCCAGGAAAAATGATGAGAAAGACACCAAGAAATGTAAGTCTTCCAGACTCGATAATATATCTTCCTAGATACAGATTTACGAGCCTGTAACATAGTATTAATCACAGAGTCAGAGAAACCTCTTTGACTAAGAATCAAGCGTTCAATTCTCCATACCTTTAAATTTAAGGATTTGAGATCCTGATGGAAAAAAGGACCTTGCGATAGAAGGTCTGGTCTTAACGGAAGAGTCCACGGTTGGCAAGAGGCCATCCGGACAAGATCCGCATACCAAAACCTGTGAGGCCATGCTGGAGCCACCAGCAGAACAAACGAGCATTCCTTCAGAATCTTGGAGATTACTCTTGGGAGAAGAACTAGAGGCGGAAAGATATAGGCAGGATGATACTTCCAAGGAAGTGACAATGCATCCACTGCTTCCGCCTGAGGATCCCTGGATCTGGACAGATACCTGGGAAGTTTCTTGTTTAGATGAGAAGCCATCAGATCTATTTCTGGAAGTCCCCACATTTGAACAATCTGAAGAAATACCTCTGGGTGAAGAAACCATTTGCCCGGATGTAACGTTTGGCGACTGAGATAATCCGCTTCCCAATTGTCTATACCTGGGATATGAACCGCAGAAACTAGACAGGAGCTGGATTCCGCCCATACCAGTATTCGAGATACTTCTTTCATAACCAGAGGACTGTGAGTCCCTCCTTGATGATTGATGTATGCCACAGTTGTGACATTGTCTGTCTGAAAACAAATGAACGATTCTCTCTTTAGAAGAGGCCATGACTGAAGAGCTCTGAAAATTGCACGGGGTTCCAAAATATTGATTGGTAATCTCACCTCCTGAGATTCCCAAACCCCTTGTGCTGTCAGAGACCCCCAAACAGCTCCCCAACCTGTCAGACTTGCATCTGTTGAAATTACAGTCCAGGTCGGAAGAACAAAAGAAGCCCCCTGAACTAAACAATGGTGATCTTTCCACCACGTCAGAGAGTGTCGTACAATCGGTTTTAAAGATATTAATTGAGATATCTTTGTGTAATCCCTGCACCACTGGTTCAGCATACAGAGCTGAAGAGGTCGCATGTGAAAACGAGCAAAGGGGATCGCGTCCGATGCAGCAGTCATAAGACCTAGAATTTCCATGCATAAGGCTACCGAAGGGAATGATTGTGATTGAAGATTTCGACAAGCTGAGATCAATTTTAGACGTCTCTTGTCTGTCAGAGACAGAGTCATGGACACTGAATCTATCTGGAAACCTAAAAAGGTTACCCTTGTCTGAGGAATCAATGAACTTTTCGGTAAATTGATCCTCCAACCACGATCTTGAAGAAACAAAACAAGTCGATTCGTATGAGATTCTGCTAAATGTGAAGACTGAGCAAGTACCAAGATATCGTCCAAATAAGGAAATACCACAATACCCTGTTCTCTGATTACAGACAGAAGGGCACCGAGAACCTTTGTAAAAATTCTTGGAGCTGTTGCTAGGCCAAACGGCAGAGCCATAAACTGGTAATGCTTGTCTAGGAAAGAGAATCTCAGAAACTGATAGTGATCTGGATGAATCGGAATATGCAGATATGCATCCTGTAAATCTATTGTGGACATATAATGCCCTTGCTGAACAAAAGGCAAGATAGTCCTTATAGTTACCATTTTGAATGTTGGTATCCTTACATAACGATTCAATATTTTTAGATCCAGAACTGGTCTGAAGGAATTCTCCTTCTTTGGTACAATGAAGAGATTTGAATAAAACCCCAGCCCCTGTTCCAGAACTGGAACTGGCATAATTACTCCAGCCAACTCTAGATCTGAAACACATTTCAGAAATGCTAGAGCCTTTGCTGGATTTACTGGGACACGGGAAAGAAAAAATCTCTTTGCAGGAGGCCTTACCTTGAAGCCAATTCTGTACCCTTCTGAAACAATGTTCTGAATCCAAAGATTGTGAATTGAATTGATCCAAATTTCTTTGAAAAATCGTAATCTGCCCCCTACCAGCTGAGCTGGAATGAGGGCCGCACCTTCATGTGGACTTGGGAGCTGGCTTTGGTTTTCTAAAAGGCTTGGATTTATTCCAAACTGGAGATGATTTCCAAACTGATACCGCTCCTGTGGGTGAAGGGTCAGGCTTTTGTTCCTTATTGTGATGAAAGGAACGAAAACGATTATTAGACCTAAATTTACCTTTAGATTTTTTATCCTGTGGTAAAAAAGTTCCTTTCCCTCCAGTAACAGTTGAGATAATAGAATCCAACTGAGAACCAAATAATGTATTACCCTGGAAAGAAAGGGAAAGCAAAGTTGACTTAGAAGACATATCAGCATTCCAAGTTTTAAGCCATAAAGCTCTTCTAGCTAAAATAGCTAGAGACATATACCTGACATCAACTCTAATGATATCAAAGATGGCATCACAAATAAAGTTATTAGCATGTTGAAGAAGATTAACAATGCTATGAGAATTATGATCTGTTACTTGTTGCGCTAAAGCTTCTAACCAAAAAGTTGAAGCTGTAGCAACATCCGCTAAAGATATAGCAGGTCTAAGAAGATTACCTGAACATAAGTAAGCTTTTCTTAGAAAAAAATATAATTTATGCTTACCTGATAAATTCCTTTCTCCTGTAGTGTAGTCAGTCCACGGGTCACCCATTACTTATGGGATTATATCTCCTCCCTAACAGGAAGTGCAAGAGGATCACCCAAGCAGAGCTGCTATATAGCTCCTCCCCTCTACGTCATACCCAGTCATTCGACCGAAACCAAACGAGAAAGGAGAAACTATAGGGTGCAGTGGTGACTGGAGTTTAATTTAAAATTTAGACCTGCCGTAAAAAACAGGGCGGGCCGTGGACTGACTACACTACAGGAGAAAGGAATTTATCAGGTAAGCATAAATTATATTTTCTCCTGTTAAGTGTAGTCAGTCCACAGGTCATCCATTACTTATGGGATACCAATACCAAAGCTAAAAGTACACGGATGACGGGAGGGACAGGCAGGATCTTTACACGGAAGGAACCACTGCCTGTAGAACCTTTCTCCCAAAAACAGCCTCCGAAGAAGCAAAAGTGTCAAATTTGTAAAATTTTGAAAAAGTGTGAAGTGAAGACCTAGTTGCAGCCTTGCAAATCTGTTCAACAGAGGCCTCATTCTTAAAGGCCCAAGTGGAAGCCACAGCTCTAGTAAAATGAGCTGTAATCCTTTCAGGAGGCTGCTGTCCAGCAGTCTCATAGGCTAAACGTATAATGCTACGAAGCCAAAAAGAGAGAGAGGTAGCCGAAGCTTTTTGACCTCTCCTCTGTCCAGAATAAACGACAAACAGGGAAGAAGTTTGACGAAATTCCTTAGTTGCCTGCAAATAGAATTTCAGGGCACGGACGACGTCCAGATTGTGCAGAAGTCGTTCCTTCTTTGAAGAAGGGTTAGGGCACAATGATGGAACAACAATCTCTTGATTGATATTCTTGTTAGTGACTACCTTAGGTAAGAACCCAGGTTTAGTACGCAGAACTACCTTGTCTGAATGAAAAATCAGATAAGGAGAATCACAATGTAAGGACGATAACTCAGAGACTCTTCGAGCCGAGGAAATAGCCATTAAAAACAGAACTTTAACAGCTTGATATCAATGGAATGAAGGGGTTCAAACGGAACACCTTGCAGAACGTTAAGAACTAAGTTTAAGCTCCACGGCGGAGCAACAGTCTTAAACACAGGCTTAATCCTAGCCAAAGCCTGACAAAAAGTCTGAACGTCTGGAACTTCTGACAGACGTTTGTGTAAAAGGATAGACAGAGCTGAGATCTGTCCCTTTAAAGAACTTGCAGATAAACCCTTTTCTAAACCTTCTTGTAGAAAAGACAATATCCTAGGAATCCTAACCTTACTCCATGAGTAACTCTTGGATTCGCACCAATATAAGTATTTACGCCATATTTTATAGTAAATTTTCCTGGTAACAGGTTTCCTAGCCTGTATTAAGGTATCAATCACTGACTCTGAGAATCCCCGCTTTGATAGAATCAAGCGTTCAATCTCCATGCAGTCAGCCTCAGAGAAATTAGATTTGGATGTTTGAAAGGACCCTGAATCAGAAGGTCCTGTCTCAGAGGCAGAGACCATGGTGGACAGGACGACATGTCCACTAGATCTGCATACCAGGTCCTGCGTGGCCACGCAGGCGCTATTAGAATCATCGATGCTCTCTCCTGTTTGATCCTGGCAATCAATCGAGGAAGCATCGGGAAGGGTGGAAACACATAAGCCATGTTGAAGACCCAAGGTGCTGTCAGAGCATCTATCAGTACCGCTCCCGGCTCCCTGGACCTGGATCCGTAACAAGGAAGCTTGGCGTTCTGGCGAGACGCCATGAGATCCAGATCTGGTTTGCCCCAATGATGAAGCAGTTGGGCAAACACCTCCGGATGAAGTTCCCACTCCCCCGGATGAAAAGTCTGGCGACTTAGGAAATCCGCCTCCCAGTTCTCCACGCCTGGGATGTGGATCGCTGACAGGTGGCAAGAGTGAGACTCTGCCCAGCGAATTATCTTTGAGACTTCCATCATCGCTAGGGAACTCCTTGTCCCTCCCTGATGGTTGATGTAAGCCACAGTCGTGATGTTGTCCGACTGAAACCTGATGAACCTCAGAGTTGCTAACTGAGGCCAAGCCAGAAGAGCATTGAAAACTGCTCTTAATTCCAGAATGTTTATTGGAAGGAGTCTCTCCTCCTGAGTCCATGATCCCTGAGCCTTCAGGGAATTCCAGACTGCGCCCCAACCTAGAAGGCTGGCGTCTGTTGTTACAATCGTCCAATCTGGCCTGCGGAAGGGCATACCCCTGGACAGATGTGACCGAGAAAGCCACCATAGAAGAGAATCTCTGGTCTCTTGATCCAGATTTAGCATAGGGGACAAATCTGAGTAATCCCCATTCCACTGACTTAGCATGCACAATTGCAGCGGTCTGAGATGCAGGCGTGCAAAAGGTACTATGTCCATTGCCGCTACCATTAAGCCGATTACCTCCATGCATTGAGCCACTGACGGGTGTTGAATGGAATGAAGGACACGGCAAGCATTTAGAAGTTTTGATAACCTGTCCTCTGTCAGGTAAATTTTCATTTCTACAGAATCTATAAGAGTCCCTAAGAAGGGAACTCTTGTGAGTGGCAATAGAGAACTCTTTTCTACGTTCACCTTCCACCCATGCGACCTTAGAAATGCCAGAACCAACTCTGTATGAGACTTGGCAGTTTGGAAACTTGACGCTTGTATCAGAATGTCGTCTAGGTACGGAGCTACCGCTATTCCTCGCGGTCTTAGTACCGCCAGAAGAGAGCCCAGAACCTTTGTAAAGATTCTTGGAGCTGTAGCTAACCCGAAGGGAAGAGCTACAAACTGGTAATGCCTGTTTAGGAAGGCAAACCTTAGATACCGGTAATGATTCTTGTGAATCGGTATGTGAAGGTAGGCATCTTTTAAATCCACTGTGGTCATGTACTGACCCTCTTGGATCATAGGTAAGATGGTCCGAATAGTTTCCATTTTGAACGATGGAACTCTTAGGAATTTGTTTAGGATCTTTAAGTCCAAGATTGGTCTGAAGGTTCCCTCTTTTTTGGGAACCACAAACAGATTTGAATAAAACCCTTGTCCGTGTTCCGACCGCGGAACTGGGTGGATCACTCCCATTAGTAAGAGGTCTTGTACACAGCGTAGAAACGCCTCTTTCTTTATCTGGTTTGCTGATAACCATGAAAGATGAAATCTCCCTTGTGGAGGAGAAGCTTTGAAGTCCAGAAGATATCCCTGAGATATGATCTCTAACGCCAAGGGATCCTGGACATCTCTTGCCCAAGCCTGGGCGAAGAGAGAAAGTCTGCCCCCCACTAGATCCGTTTCCGGATCGGGGGCCCTCACTTCATGCTGTCTTAGGGGCAGCAGCAGGTTTTCTGGCCTGCTCGCCCTTGTTCCAGGACTGGTTAGGTTTCCAGCCCTGTCTGTAGCGAGCAACAGTTCCTTCCTGTCTTGGAGCGGAGGAAGTTGATGCTGCTCCTGCCTTGAAGTTACGAAAGGCACGAAAATTAGACTGTTTAGCCCTTGGTTTGGCCCTGTCTTGAGGCAGGGCATGGTCCTTACCTCCAGTAATGTCAGCGATAATTTCTTTCAAACCGGGCCCGAATAATGTCTGCCCTTTGAAAGGAATGTTAAGCAATTTAGATTTAGAAGTCACATCAGCTGACCAGGATTTAAGCCACAGCGCTCTACGCGCTTGAATGGCGAATCCGGAGTTCTTAGCCGTAAGTTTAGTTAAGTGTACTACGGCATCAGAAATAAATGAATTAGCTAGCTTAAGGACTTTAAGCTTGTCTATAATCTCATCCAATGGAGCTGTGCTAAGGGTCTCTTCCAGAGACTCAAACCAGAATGCCGCCGCAGCCGTGACAGGCGCAATGCATGCAAGGGGTTGCAATATAAAACCTTGCTGAACAAACATTTTCTTAAGGTAACCCTCTAACTTTTTATCCATTGGATCTGAAAAAGCACAGCTATCCTCCACCGGGATAGTGGTGCGCTTAGCCAGAGTAAAAACTGCTCCCTCCACCTTAGGGACCGTCTGCCATAAGTCCCGTGTGGTGGCGTCTATTGGAAACATTTTTCTAAATATAGGAGGGGGTGAAAAAGGCACACCGGGTCTATCCCACTCCTTGTTAACAATTTCTGTAAGCCTTTTAGGTATAGGAAAAACATCAGTACACGCCGGTACTGCAAAATATTTATCCAGCCTACATACTTTCTCTGGAATTGCAACCGTGTTACAATCATTCAGAGCCGCTAATACCTCCCCTAGTAATACACGGAGGTTCTCAAGCTTAAATTTAAAATTTGAAATGTCTGAGTCCAGTTTACTTGGATCAGATCCGTCACCCACAGAATGAAGCTCTCCGTCCTCATGTTCTGCAAATTGTGACGCAGTATCAGACATGGCTCTATTATTATCAGCGCACTCTGTTCTTACCCCAGAGTGATCGCGTTTACCCCTAAATTCTGGCAATTTAGATAGTACTTCAGTCATAACATTAGCCATGTCTTGCAAAGTGATTTGTATGGGCCGCCCTGATGTACTTGGCGCCACAATATCACGCACCTCCTGAGCGGGAGGCGAAGGTACTGACACGTGAGGAGAGTTAGTCGGCATAACTTCCCCCTCGTTGTCTGGTGATAATTTCTTTACATGTACAGATTGGCTTTTATTTAAAGTAGCATCAATGCAATTAGTACACAAATTTCTATTGGGCTCCACATTGGCCTTTAAACATAGTGAACAAAGAGATTCATCTGTGTCAGACATGTTTAAACAAACTAGCAATGAGACTAGCAAGCTTGGAAATACTTTTCTAAATAAATTTACAAGCAATATAAAAAACGCTACTGTGCCTTTAAGAAGCACAAAAAAACTGTCACAGTTGAAATAACAATGAACCAAAATAGTTATAGCAACCAATTTTTCACAGTAAATGTATTAAGTTAGCAAAGGATTGCACCCACCAGCAAATGGATGATTAACCCCTTAATACCCAAAAAACGGATAACAATTTAATATTAACGTTTTTATCACAGTCAAAACACACTATCACAGGTCTGCTGTGAGTGATTACCTCCCTCAAAACTAGTTTTGGAGACCCCTGAGCTCTGTAGAGACGTCCTGGATCATGGAGGAAGAAATAGGAAGACTGTGACTAAATATTTACTGCGCAATAAAGCGCTAAAATAGGCCCCTCCCACTCATATTACAACAGTGGGGAAGCTCAGTAAACTGTTTTTATTCAGAAACAAACGACAGCCATGTGGTAAAAATTATGCCCATAAAGTTTTATCACCAAGTACCTCAGAAAAAACATAATTTATGCTTACCTGATAAATTCCTTTCTTCTGTTGTGTGATCAGTCCACGGGTCATCATTACTTCTGGGATATTATCTGCTCCCCTACAGGAAGTGCAAGAGGATTCACCCAGCAGAGTTGCTATATAGCTCCTCCCCTCTACGTCACCTCCAGTCATTCGACCAAAGACCAACGAGAAAGGAGAAGCCAAGGGTGTAGTGGTGACTGAATTATAATTTAAAAAATATTTACCTGCCTTAAAAAAACAGGGCGGGCCGTGGACTGATCACACAACAGAAGAAAGGAATTTATCAGGTAAGCATAAATTATGTTTTCTTCTGTTATGTGTGATCAGTCCACGGGTCATCATTACTTCTGGGATACCAATACCAAAGCAAAAGTACACGGATGACGGGAGGGATAGGCAGGCTCATTATACAGAAGGAACCACTGCCTGAAGAACCTTTCTCCCAAAAATAGCCTCCGAAGAAGCAAAAGTGTCAAATTTGTAAAATTTGGAAAAAGTATGAAGCGAAGACCAAGTTGCAGCCTTGCAAATCTGTTCAACAGAGGCCTCATTCTTAAAGGCCCAAGTGGAAGCCACAGCTCTAGTGGAATGAGCTGTAATTCTTTCAGGAGGCTGCTGTCCAGCAGTCTCATAGGCTAAACGTATTATGCTACGAAGCCAAAAAGAGAGAGAGGTAGCAGAAGCTTTTTGACCTCTCCTCTGTCCAGAATAAATGACAAACAGGGAAGAAGTTTGGCGAAAATCTTTAGTTGCCTGCAAGTAGAACTTGAGGGCACGAACTACATCCAGATTGTGTAGAAGACGTTCCTTCTTTGAAGAAGGATTTGGACACAAGGATGGAACAACAATCTCTTGATTGATATTCCTGTTAGAAACAACCTTAGGTAAGAACCCAGGTTTAGTACGCAGAACTACCTTGTCTGAGTGAAAGATCAGATAAGGAGAATCACAATGTAGGGCTGATAACTCAGAGACTCTTCGAGCCGAGGAAATAGCCATTAAAAATAGAACTTTCCAAGATAACAATTTTATATCAATGGAATGAAGGGGTTCAAACGGAACACCCTGTAAAACGTTAAGAACTAAGTTTAAACTCCATGGCGGAGCAACAGTTTTAAACACAGGCTTGATCCTAGCTAAAGCCTGACAAAAGGCCTGGATGTCTGAATTTTCTGAAAGACGCCTGTGTAACAAGATGGACAGAGCTGAGATCTGTCCCTTTAATGAGCTAGCCGATAAACCCTTTTCTAAACCTTCTTGTAGAAAAGACAATATCCTAGGAATCCTAACCTTACTCCAGGAGTAATCTTTGGATTCACACCAGTATAGGTATTTACGCCATATTTTATGGTAAATCTTTCTGGTAACAGGCTTCCTAGCCTGTATCAGGGTATCAATAACCGACTCAGAAAAACCACGTTTTGATAAAATCAAGCGTTCAATTTCCAAGCAGTCAGCTTCAGAGAAGTTAGACTTTGATGTTTGAATGGACCCTGAATCAGAAGGTCCTGTCTTAGAGGTAGAGACCAAGGCGGACAGGATGACATGTCCACTAGATCTGCATACCAAGTCCTGCGCGGCCATGCAGGCGCTATTAGAATCACTGATGCTCTCTCCTGTTTGATTTTGGCAATCAATCGAGGAAGCAGCGGGAAGGGTGGAAACACATAAGCCATCCTGAAGTTCCAAGGTGCTGTCAAAGCATCTATCAGAACCGCTCCCGGATCCCTGGATCTGGATCCGTAGCGAGGAAGTTTGGCGTTCTGGCGAGACGCCATGAGATCTATCTCTGGTTTGCCCCAACGTCGAAGTATTCGGGCAAAGACCTCCGGATGAAGTTCCCACTCCCCCGGATGAAGAGTCTGGCGACTCAAGAAATCCGCCTCCCAGTTCTCCACTCCCGGGATGTGGATTGCTGACAGGTGGCAAGAGTGAGACTCTGCCCAGCGAATTATCTTTGATACTTCTATCATTGCTAGGGAGCTTCTTGTCCCTCCCTGATGGTTGATGTAAGCTACAGTCGTGATGTTGTCCGACTGAAACCTGATGAACCCCCGAGTCTTTAACTGGGGCCAAGCTAGAAGGGCATTGAGAACTGCTCTCAATTCCAGAATGTTTATTGGCAGGAGACTTTCCTCCTGACTCCATTGTCCCTGAGCCTTCAGAGAATTCCAGACAGCGCCCCAACCTAGAAGGCTGGCGTCTGTTGTTACGATTGTCCAGTCCGGCCTGCTGAACGGCATCCCCCTGGACAGATGTGGCCGAGAAAGCCACCATAGAAGAGAGTTTCTGGTCTCTTGATCCAGATTCAGAGTGGGGGACAAATCTGAGTAATCCCCATTCCACTGACTCAGCATGCACAATTGCAGCGGTCTGAGATGTAGGCGTGCAAAGGGTACTATGTCCATTGCTGCTACCATTAAGCCGATCACCTCCATGCATTGAGCTACTGACGGGAGTTGAATGGAATGAAGGACACGGCATACATTTAGAAGCTTTGTTAATCTGTCTTCTGTCAGATAAATCTTCATTTCTACAGAATCTATAAGAGTCCCCAAGAATGGAACTCTTGTGAGAGGCAAGAGAGAACTCTTCTTTTCGTTCACTTTCCATCCATGCGACCTTAGAAATGCCAGAACTAACTCTGTATGAGACTTGGCAGTTTGAAAGCTTGAAGCTTGTATCAGAATGTCGTCTAGGTACGGAGCTACCGAAATTCCTCGCGGTCTCAGAACCGCTAGAAGGGCACCCAGAACCTTTGTGAAGATTCTTGGAGCCGTAGCCAATCCGAATGGAAGGGCTACAAACTGGTAATGCCTGTCTAAAAAGGCAAACCTTAGATACCGGTAATGATCTTTGTGAATCGGTATGTGAAGGTAAGCATCCTTTAAATCCACTGTGGTCATGTACTGACCCTTTTGGATCATGGGTAAGATTGTCCGAATAGTTTCCATCTTGAACGATGGAACTCTTAGGAATTTGTTTAGGATCTTTAAATCCAAGATTGGCCTGAAAGTTCCCTCTTTTTTGGGAACCACAAACAGGTTTGAGTAAAACCCTTGTCCTTGTTCCGACCGCGGAACCGGATGGATCACTCCCATTAATAATAGATCTTGTACACAGCGTAGAAACGCGTCTTTCTTTATTTGGTTTGTTGACAACCTTGACAGATGAAATCTCCCTCTTGGGGGAGATAATTTGAAGTCTAGAAGGTATCCCTGAGATATGATCTCTAGCGCCCAGGGATCCTGGACATCTCTTGCCCAAGCCTGGGCGAAGAGAGAGAGTCTGCCCCCCACTAGATCCGGTCCCGGATCGGGGGCCCTCGGTTCATGCTGTCTTAGGGGCAGCAGCAGGTTTTCTGGCCTGCTTGCCCTTATTCCAGGACTGGTTAGGTTTCCAGCCTTGTCTGTAACGAGCAACAGCTCCTTCCTGTTTTGGTGCAGTGGAAGTTGATGCTGCACCTGCTTTGAAATTCCGAAAGGGACGAAAATTAGACTGTCTAGCCTTAGCTTTGGCTTTGTCTTGAGGTAGAGCGTGGCCCTTACCTCCTGTAATGTCAGCGATAATTTCTTTCAAACCGGGCCCAAATAAAGTTTGCCCCTTGAAAGGTATATTAAGTAATTTGGACTTAGAAGTTACATCAGCCGACCAGGATTTTAGCCACAGCGCCCTACGTGCCTGAATGGCGAATCCTGAATTCTTAGCCGTAAGTTTGGTTAAATGTACTACGGCCTCCGAAATGAATGAATTAGCTAGTTTAAGGACTCTAAGCCTGTCCGTAATGTCGTCCAGCGTAGCGGAACTAAGGTTCTCTTCCAGAGACTCAATCCAAAATGCTGCCGCAGCCGTAATCGGCGCGATGCATGCAAGGGGTTGCAATATAAAACCTTGTTGAACAAACATTTTCTTAAGGTAACCCTCTAATTTTTTATCCATAGGATCTGAAAAAGCACAGCTATCCTCCACCGGGATAGTGGTGCGCTTAGCTAAAGTAGAAACTGCTCCCTCCACCTTAGGGACCGTTTGCCATAAGTCCCGTGTGGTGGCGTCTATTGGAAACATCTTTCTAAATATTGGAGGGGGTGAGAACGGCACACCGGGTCTATCCCACTCCTTAGTAACAATTTCAGTTAATCTCTTAGGTATAGGAAAAACGTCAGTACTCGCCGGTACCGCAAAGTATTTATCCAACCTACACATTTTCTCTGGTATTGCAACAGTGTTACAATCGTTAAGAGCCGCTAAGACCTCCCCTAGTAATACACGGAGGTTTTCCAATTTAAATTTAAAATTTGAAATATCTGAATCCAATCTGCTTGGATCAGAACCGTCACCTACAGAATGAAGCTCTCCGTCCTCATGCTCTGCAAGCTGTGACGCAGTATCAGACATGGCCCTAGAATTATCAGCGCACTCTGTTCTCACCCCAGAGTGATCACGCTTGCCTCTTAGTTCTGGTAACTTAGCCAAAACTTCAGTCATAACAGTAGCCATATCTTGTAATGTTATCTGTAATGGCTGCCCAGATGTACTAGGCGCCATAATATCACGCACCTCCCGGGCGGGAGACGCAGGTACTGACACGTGAGGCGAGTTAGACGGCATAACTCTCCCCTCGCTGTTTGGTGAAATTTGTTCAATTTGTACAGATTGGCTTTTATTTAAAGTAGCATCAATACAGTTAGTACATAAATTTCTATTGGGCTCCACCTTGGCATTGGAACAAATGACACAGGTATCTTCCTCTGAATCAGACATGTTTAACACACTAGCAATAAACATGCAACTTGGTTACAATCTTATTTAACAAAAAACGTACTGTGCCTCAAAGAAGCACTAAACGATTAAATGACAGTTGAAATAATGAACTGAAAAACAGTTATAGCATCACTCTTTAAAAACAACACAACTTGTTAGCAAAGGTTTGTTCCCATTAGTAAAGTAACACTAATTAAATTTTAAACATAAAAATCACAGAGCAACGTTTTAAAACACAGTCACTACATAAGTCTCACAGCTCTGCTGAGAGAATCTACCTCCCTTCAAAGAAGTTTGAAGACCCCTGAGTTCTGTTAGAGATGAACCGGATCATGCAGAAAATACAAGAGTAACTGACTGGAAATTTTTGATGCGTAGCAAAGAGCGCCAAAAACGGCCCCTCCCCCTCACACACAGCAGTGAGAGAGAAACGAAACTGTCATAATCAAACAAGCAAACTGCCAAGTGGAAAAATAATGCCCAAATATTTATTCACTCAGTACCTCAGAAATGCAAACGATTCTACATTCCAGCAAAAACGTTTAACATGAATTAAATACCTATTAAAAGGTTTAATGTACTTTTACAGAGTAATTCCGGTGAAATACCATCCCCAGAATACTGAAGTGTAGAGTATACATACATGTCATTATAACGGTATGGCAGGATTTTCTCATCAATTCCATTCAGAAAATAAAAACTGCTACATACCTCAATGCAGATTCAACTGCCCGCTGTCCCCTGATCTGAAGCTTTTACCTCCCTCAGATGGCCGAGAAACAGCAATATGATCTTAACTACTCCGGTTAAAATCATAAGAAAAACTCTGGTAGATTCTTCTTCAAACTCTGCCAGAGAAGTAATAACACGCTCCGGTGCTATTGTAAAATAACAAACTTTTGATTGAAGTTATAAAAACTAAGTATAATCACCATAGTCCTCTCACACCTCCTATCTAGTCTTTGGGTGCAAGAGAATGACTGGGGGTGACGTAGAGGGGAGGAGCTATATAGCAACTCTGCTGGGTGAATCCTCTTGCACTTCCTGTAGGGGAGCAGATAATATCCCAGAAGTAATGATGACCCGTGGACTGATCACACATAACAGAAGAAAACGATTAACATGCCAGTAAACGTTTTAAAAATGAAAATTATGAAATGTTATTAATAAGCCTGCTGCTAGTCGCTTTCACTGCAGTGCAGGCACAAATATTACTTAAATATAGACAGTATTTTCTTAGTGAAATTCCATTCCCCAGAAATACCTCAGAGTATACATACATACATATCAGCCTGATACCAGTCGCTACTACTGCATTTAAGGCTGCACTTACATTACATCGGTATTAGCAGTATTTTCTCAGTCAATTCCATTCCTTAGAAAATAATATACTGCAACATACCTCCTTGCAGGTGAGCCCTGCCTGCTATCCCCTGTTCTGAAGTTACCTCACTCCTCAGAATGGCCGAGAACAGCAAGTGGATCTTAGTTACAACCGCTAAGATCATAGACAAACTCAGGTAGATTCTTCTTCTAATGCTGCCTGAGAACAAACAACACACTCCGGTGCCGTTTAAAATAACAAACTTTTGATTGAAGAAATAAAAACTAAGTTTAACAACCACAGTCCTCTCACACGTCCTATCTATTAGTTAGGTGCAAGAGAATGACTGGGTATGACGTAGAGGGGAGGAGCTATATAGCAGCTCTGCTTGGGTGATCCTCTTGCACTTCCTGTTAGGGAGGAGATATAATCCCATAAGTAATGGATGACCCGTGGACTGACTACACTTAACAGGAGAAAACATAATTTATGCTTACCTGATAAATTTATTTCTCTTGTAGTGTGTTCAGTCCACGGGTCATCCATTACTTATGGGATATATTCTCCTCCCCTACAGGAAGTTGCAAGGGATCACCCAAGCAGAGCTGCTATATAGCTCCTCCCCTCACATGTCATATCCAGTCATTCGACCGAAACAAGACGAGAAAGGAAAAACTATAGGGTGCAGTGGTGACTGGAGTTTTAATTAAAATTTAGAACTGCCTCAAAAAAGACAGGGCGGCCGTGGACTGAACACACTACAAGAGAAATAAATTTATCAGGTAAGCATAAATTATGTTTTCTCTTGTTAAGTGTGTTCAGTCCACGGGTCATCCATTACTTATGGGATACCAATACCAAAGCTAAAGTACACGGATGATGGCAGGGACAAGGCAGGAACATTAAACAGAAAGAAGGAACCACTGCCTGTAGAACCTCTCTCTCAAAACCAGCCTCCGAAGAAGCAAAAGTGTCAAATTTGTAAAATTTTGAAAAGGTATGAAGTGAAGACCAAGTTGCAGCCTTGCAAATCTGTTCAACAGAGGCCTCATTCTTAAAGGCCCAGGTGGAAGCCACAGCTCTAGTGGAATGAGCTGTAATTCTTTCAGGAGGCTGCTGTCCAGCAGTCTCATAGCCTAAACGTATTATGCTACGAAGCCAAAAAGAGAGAGAGGTGGCCGAAGCCTTTTGACCTCTCCTCTGACCAGAATAAACGACAAACAGAGAAGAAGTTTGCTGAAAATCTTTAGTTGCCTGTAAGTAGAACTTCAGGGCATGGACTACGTCCAGATTATGCAAAAGACGTTCCTTCTTTGAAGAAGGATTAGGACACAATGAAGGAACAACAATCTCTTGATTGATATTCCTGTTAGAAACAACCTAAGGTAAAAACCCAGGTTTAGTACGCAGAACTACCTTGTCTGAATGAAAAATCAGATAAGGAGAATCGCAATGTAAGGCAGATAACTCAGAGACTCTTCGAGCCGAGGAAATAGCCATCAAAAACAGAACTTTCCAAGATAAAAGCTTAATATCAATGGAATGAAGGGGTTCAAACGGAACACCCTGAAGAACTTTAAGAACCAAGTTTAAGCTCCATGGAGGAGCAACAGTTTTAAACACAGGCTTAATCCTAGCCAAAGCCTGACAAAAAGCCTGGACGTCTGGATTCTCTGCCAGACGTTTGTGTAAAAGAATAGACAAGGCAGAAATCTGTCCCTTTAACGAACTAGCGGATAAACCCTTTTCTAAACCTTCTTGTAGAAAAGCCAATATCCTAGGAATCCTAACCTTACTCCATGAGTAACTCTTGGATTCACACCAACATAAATATTTATGCCATATCTTATGGTAAATTTTTCTGGTAACAGTTTTCCGATCCTGTATTAACTTATCAATAACCGACTCCGAAAAACCACGCTTTGATAGAATCAAGCGTTCAATCTCCATGCAGTCAACCTCAGAGAAATTAGGCTTGGATGGTTGAAAGGACCTTGAATTAGAAGGTCCTGCCTCAGAGGCAGAGACCATGGTGGACAGGACGACATGTCCACTAGGTCTGCATACCAGGTCCTGCGTGGCCACGCAGGCGCTATGAGAATCACCGATGCTCTCTCCTGTTTGATCCTGGCAATCAGTCGAGGTAGCAACGGAAATGGTGGAAACACATAAGCCATGTTGAAAACCCAAGGGGCTGCTAGTGCATCTACCAGCACCGCTCCCGGGTCCCTGGACCTGGATCCGTAACAAGGAAGCTTGGCGTTCTGGCGAGATGCCATGAGATCCAGCTCCGGTTCGCCCCAACGAAGAATCAGTTGAGCAAACACCTCCGGGTGAAGTTCCCACTCCCCCGGATGAAAGGTCTGGCGACTTAGAAAGTCCGCCACCCAGTTCTCCATGCCTGGGATGTAGATCGCTGACAGGTGACAAGAGTGCGACTCTGCCCAGCGCATTATCTTCGAGACTTCCAACATCGCTAGGGAACTCCTGGTTCCCCCTTGATGATTGATGTAAGCCACAGTTGTGATGTTGTCCGACTGAAATCTGATGAACCTCAGTGTTGCTAACTGAGGCCAAGCTAGAAGAGCATTGAATATTGCTCTTAATTCCAGAATGTTTATTGGGAGGAGTTTCTCCTCCTGAGTCCACGATCCCTGAGCAACAAGGCACTAAAAAAGGTCCCTCCCACTCATATTACAACAGTGGGAGACCTGTTACAACGGTTTCTATGCAGAAATATACGTTAGCCATATGGAAAAAAATCATGCCCAAAAAGATTTATCACCAAAGTACCTCACAAAACGAATAACATGCCAGTAAACGTTTTAAAAAAACAACTTTCCAGTGTTATGTAAAGTTATCACTAAGCCTTCTACTGTAGTTAAGGCTCATACATTTATTTCAGTATTAACAGTATTTTCTCAGTCAAATTCTAGTCCCTAGAAAATAACTCAACTGCGCATACATTTATCAGCCTGATATCAGTCGCTACTACTGCATTAAAGGCTGTACTTACATCATATGGGTAACAGCAGTGTTTTCTTAGTCAATTCCATTCCTAGAAAATGTTACTGCACATACCTCATTTGCGGGGGACCCCGCATGCTATTCCCTTTTCTGAAGTTACCCCACTCCTCAGAATGTGCGAGAACAGCCAGTGGATCTTAGTTACGTCTGCTAAGATCATTGAAAACGCAGGCAGATTCTTCTTCTAAATACTGCCTGAGAGAAAAACAGCACACTCCGGTGCCATTTAAAAATAACAAACTTTTGATTGAAGAAATAAATTAAGTATAAAACACCACTCCTCTCGCGGACCTCCTATGTTGAGACTTGCAAGAGAATGACTGGATATGACATGTGAGGGGAGGAGCTATATAGCAGCTCTGCTTGGGTGATCCTCTTGCAACTTCCTGTTGGGGAGGAGAATATATCCCATAAGTAATGGATGACCCGTGGACTGAACACACTTAACAAGAGAAAATTTTTTATTTATTTTTTTGCTGCAAAAAAGTCGGCGCCAAGAATGACGCAATAAAATTAAGCATTTTCAGCCCCCGCGAGCCTAACAGCCCACAGGAAAAAAAGTCAAATTTTAAGGTAAGAAAAAAATTGATTTATTCATATGCATTATCCCAAATATGAAACTGACTGTCTGAAATAAGGAACGTTGAACATCCTGAGTCAAGGCAAATAAATGTTTGAATACATATATTTAGAACTTTATATAAAAAAGTGCCCAACCATAGCTTAGAGTGTCACAGAAAATAAGACTTACTTACCCCAGGACACTCATCTACATGTAGTAGAAAGCCAAACCAGTACTGAAACGAGAATCAGTAGAGGTAATGGTATATATAAGAGTATATCGTCGATCTGAAAAGGGAGGTAAGAGATGAATCTCTACGACCAATAACAGAGAACCTATGAAATAGACCCCGTAGAAGGAGATCATTGAATTCAAATAGGCAATACTCTCCTCACATCCCTCTGACATTCACTGCACGCTGAGAGGAAAACCGGGCTCCAACCTGCTGCGGAGCGCATATCAACGTAGAATCTAGCACAAACTTACTTCACCACCTCCATAGGAGGCAAAGTTTGTAAAAACTGAATTGTGGGTGTGGTGAGGGGTGTATTTATAGGCATTTTGAGGTTTGGGAAACTTTGCCTCTCCTGGTAGGAATGTATATCCCATACGTCACTAGCTCATGGACTCTTGCTAATTACATGAAAGAAAAAGGAGAACATTCCTTTAATCCTACTCTCTTGACGAGTGGAAGAAACCCTGTTTCACCGATAAAGTCAGAGGATAATTCTGCCAGACCGAATCCAAACAAGGTCTCATCCTTGAAGGACACCCTGAAAGCATGGACCTGGAGACAACCTAAAAATTTAATCTCAAGCCTACCGCACCTGGGATTTCCAGGCGGTCTCCCATCAAGGTATTGGCCAAGCCTGGCCCTGTTTAATTTCCGAGATCAGACGGGATCGGGTCCATTAAAGGGAATGTGGCAAAAGACTGCAACTGCAGAACTAAAAAGCCTAGACTGTACCACTAAGGCCTAGATTAGGCTACACGGCTCCAAAATTCTAGCCACAACGCCCGGCAGCCTAGTCCAGCAAGTCCAATAAGACAGGGCATCTTAAAATGAACAATTGACCTATTTAATGGACATCCAGCGCTAGACGCTGGATTCAACCAGCAACCTTCAAGTTGCAAGGCTACCAGGTTACATTAGCTTTCCTGCTTCATGTCCATGGATCCATGAAGGAACAGCAACCCTCCATAGGGATCTCAATTCTCTGAACCATAGTAGAAACAACTCATCTACTAGGGTACCGTGCAGTAAAATGGAGCCAGGGACAGGAGACCGGAAGAAAAGTATCACTAGGGTCTCCTATTTCTGGTAAAATATCCAGGGCATGTTAGAGAAAATTTCTTATAGAAAAGAACAATCTACAATGAAAAGTTCACCAAACTTTCATAGGTTGACGACAGAGACATTATCTCATCCAAGTAGCCCAAACCTCCTTTAACAGTACATGAGGTGAGCATACATCTGAAAGAGACCACTTCAGCATCAGATGAAGGAATTATACTGTCCAAATCTGAGACTTTACCCATAGGAGCTACCGGTGAATTCTCCTCACCAGACTAGGGAGATAGAGTAATCTGTGTAGCAGAATAGGGAGCAGAAACCTCACTATCTGAATTTTCAAACGTCCTCCTGCGTTTTCCCTGTAGGATAGGAAAAACAGATAAAACCACAGATACCGCAGAGGATACCAAGGTTGTAAAATCTGAACGCAAATACACTCTTCCAAGAGTTTGAGAGGAACCACAGGGCACTGCATGTGACGCCATAAAGGCTTTGGACGTTAAGGAGAAGCTGTGGCATTGCCTACACAGCATCAACTTAAGAGACATCGGGTACAGTGGGCAAAAACGTATCTCTACCTGAGAAAGTTAGCTAGAAATCAGCAGAAAAAAGGCATATAAGCCCACAGCCTGTGCCTCTCTAAAGTCATAGCACCTAAAGTTAAAGGGACATAATACTCATATGCTAAATCACTTGAAACTGATGCAGTATAACTGTAAAAAGCTGACAGAAAAATATCACCTGAGCATCTCTATGTAAAAAAGGAAGATATTTTACCTCACAATCTCCTCATCTCAGCAGAGTAAGTTCTGTGCAAAATATTATACTCAGCTGCAGGTAAAAAAAATTAAAATAAATAATGAAGAAATGAACTGCAGCCAATCAGCATCAGCAGTGCTGATGTCATGACCTCTTTTACTGTGATCTCATGAGATTTCACTTAACTCTCATGAGATTTCATAGTAAGCTTCCTTTAACCTGAATAGGAAATAATATGAGAGTGCACAAGGCTCATCCCCTTAGCTGTCCCAGGACAGACATACTAATATGCTGCTTAGAAATACTTTACAATGGGATGTGGCTACTGAGGAACTTTTGAGGTAAAATATCTTTCTTTTTTACATAGAGATGTTCAGGTGATATTTTCAAGTCAGCGTTTTACATCTATGCTGCATCACTTTCAAGTGTTTCAACATTTGGGTATTATGGCCCTTTAATGCATTATTTATATTCTTTTAAAACATTTGAAAAATATTGGATCTCTGATAGGATTAACCTCAGATTGGATGAAAAAACTTTATTTAAACAGAATCTCTGATAGGGCTTTCCTTAACACTAAGCAGGAGAGTGAAAAACATTATACATTATAATACATTATCACATTATACAATACTTCAGTCTAACTGAAGAAATTACATTACATTTTTTTTTTAAGTTGCCAAGGCAGGTCTCCTGAGTAGATAACCATTATAGAAGAGACGCCACTCCGCTAGCCAACTCCTGAGAAATCAAGGCTAAGGCGGAGAATCGGGTCCGTGACCCACCAACAAGTAATGCGCCGCATATTCAGTGCGTGCCTCAAAATTATGTTTAGAGAAAAGACAGGCAATCATAATACCACCATCACAAAATACAACAGAGATCCTCTCCTCAGGATAAACCAGAGAAGAGGTCATGTGCTAAGGCAAACCGAGCCCAGAGAGAGAGCACACGCTTCTCTCTGTCCCGCCATGAAAATGAAATGGCGTATCCAGCACAGTTACTAGAGGCTAGAATAAGGCACGACTACAAGCGCTTATGACCTCTTCCTGTCCCAAAGAGAGTCTTTTTTTTCTTTAAACTGTAGTTTTTTTAAATAAAGGGGATTTCTGTAATATGATCCTTAGCGTGAAAAGCACTATGAACAACTCAGCATCTAAAGTCTTTTAAACACTTGAACACTGACTGTTGTGCAGAGTGGGCGGAGTTCGCCCAGGGGCAGCACGATTGTGATGCTGATAAATGTATTTCTCCACAAGAGCATAACATCCAAAAACAGAGATGATTATTAACAAGTTTATGCTAAGCTACAGCCCATACAAATAAAATTGGATATACTCTTAAGATTCCATCAAAAGGAATAATCCCAGTCTCAGAAGTCACAAGATCAGTGCCTGCTCCCTGCCATAAAACATCCTTTTTAAAGGATTATTGTCCCAATAAAGTGCATTTTTAGAGTAATTTACCTTTTCAGTGCCAGCCTCCTCCCTAGAGACAAAAAGGCACTTACCTGCACTTCCAGCTGTCCGGCAGGAGGACAGTACACCCAGCATGAGAGGATGCCACTCCACACAGAGACCTGTGGAAAAAAAAGAATGACAGAGTAAGCCTTCTCTGACATTCTGACACATGGCAGCAATCTGTTAGGAAAATGCAGTGAGGCCCACCTCACAAGTTCCCAACTGCTTAAAAGCTACCACTGCCCTGCTAAAGAGACTAACGTGGAGTACAGCTACACCCAATTGTGATGGAAGATCAGAGCAAACCTGCCCTGGCTTCAAAACAAAAAAAATCTTGATAGAAGAATCTTAATCAGGACACCTAATTACTTTACCTCCTCCTTGCACTAGAGGCAAAGAGAATGACTGGGGTTTGTGGGAAGGCAAGTGATACTTAACAGCTTTGCTGTGGTGTTCTTTGCCACCTCCTGCTGGCCAGGAGTGATATTCCCAACAGTAATTGATGATCCTGTGGACTCACCGTGTCATTAGAAAGAAACTATAAAGTTTTTTTACAATTTTAGATAAAATTAATGCTGCTGCAGTATTGGTTGTGTACTAAGCCTCTCTGGCTAATGGCAACTGCATCTGCCTTATGGGTAGAGAGTGATGTGCCTTTGTAAGCCAAACAATACATCTTCTCTTTATTAAGGACAGAAATAGGATTAAAAAAATAAAAATCTTGAAATTCTCTTCTTAAGATGAAACAGTAGACTGCAAATTTTCTTTAATATGTTGAGGGTTAAAACAGAATGTACTGGTTTGTTCTATAAGATAGTTTGAAAATAAAATAAAATACATATCTGCATTTTGGCAGAAAAACAAAAAAAAAAACTAACCTGTTGGATCATCTTCTCCTTCACCCTCCGGTTCAATCTCACGTGTGATTGTGCTAATAATGTGCAATTCTGGGAAGAGAGACACACCCTCATTGCTTTCAAACTCTGATGCAGAGCGGGCAAAGTGGTCTATACCACTAAGGCTGATTTTGGGTTCCTCTGGCTGTAGCACCATGACATATCCCTCAATGTCAGGTATGGACATACAGGTCTCTTCGTTGAAGCATCTGACAAAAACAAAACAATTGAACATAGTAAGATTCAAGGCTTGCTAAGCAAACATACTGTGCTCAAATTTAATGAATTGGCAAAGATAAGTCTCTTTATTATCTATTACTGGGTAATCCCTAATAGAACCGCTTGAGGTTGCTGTGTTACCACTATAGCTGCATCAACATTATGGCAAATTAAATACAATTCTACTGCTTGTGCCTGAGATTTAATTTACCTTCCAGTTGATTCTGATTAAAGGCAATTGCAACTGCACACATTATGAAAGAGTTTATTTTTGTTAATTATTAAAAATCAGTGTCTGTACTGCACACATACTTTACTGTGGTGGTGATTTTAAGACGTCTTATCCCAGGTGTGGGGAATTGGCGAGAGTTCAAGTAAGAAATGTGCTGCATTGCTTGGTCAAAACGATCTATATCGTCACCTTCCAAAGACAGACCAGACTGGCTGGGGCTTAAGTTGATCTGTAAAAAAAAAAGAAGGAAAATAAGACGGGAAGTTCAAGAACTTTTTTCCCCTATAGTTTTCAATGTAATATTGTTAAAACACAAAGACCAACAAATCTCACATTGCCTATAAAAGCAATAGAATTAGAAAAAAATAACTAACTGTAAAAACAAAATATCAAAAGTGTTTTCAAAAGTCATTAAAAATAAAATAAGTTGGTTGGATTAAGATCATGTAGCAGATACTAACGAGTATCTGTAACTATATTGTACAGGTACCAAAACATCCATTGAGGCTTGCTACTGTCAAGCAACTATGTGTTACTGACACTGGGTACAAAAATAGATGAGCAAATAAATTGAGTGTGGTTGACTAAAAGGAACCAATCTCTAAAGTACTGAATTGAAAGACAATAGTGTGATGGAAGCCGATAACCAAGTAAATATTGGTCTAAAATGTTTAAAATGTGAGGCTGGACTTACTTGCCAGCTGTACCCATGACGTCCCTCTTAAAGAGTCAATATTACCTTCATGCCTTTCCCGATGCCTTCAGCAGCCTGGAACTCCAGCCCCTCCTTGCAGGTATATAAACAGTCAATCACCTTCTTGCTTTCTAGTTTACCAGAGCGTATCATCAAACCTGCAAGGTTCCCACGGAAAAACTGGGCCATGTGCTGCTCGCCTCCTTTAAAAAGAAGAAAAACAAAAAAGTTAAACACCTGCAAAGTCACTTCATGACTTTATGACGTTATGTTATAGCCCAGTAGATGGTTACAGTTTCACATGCAGGTTAGTAACATCTCCTGGAATCAGCCAAGTCATATCCAGGAATAATGAAAGGGTTTATCATGCAGATGAGCACTGTAGGTCAAAAACTAAAAAAGGCAAAGTTGGTAAATGTGCTCCGCCTGTGGAAACTTCACTAAATTACTCGGAGTAGTCATATCATTGCGCAACAAACTTTCCCAAACGAAAAAAAAAAAGTAAACTAAGATACATTGTTAAAAAAAAACTTTAAACTTTACAACTATCAGTTTGTTGGCATAAAACATGCTGGAATGAAGAAAGGCAGCCTCAACTCAGTAATAAGCAACTGTGTCAACACAGATATAGCCAAGGGATATCTTGACTTGAGAAAAAAAATTACATTTAATTCAACAAACAAGAAAAAAATGAGCCTATGGGAAAAGTGGCCCATTACATCTTGTATGATTTAATAAAACATTAACTATACACACAATATACTAGATTATATTCAGAGCTTTCTCCTGGCCTAAAAAAACAAAAGGTCAGAAGAAAAAGAAAAAAAAAAAAGCTGTGTTTTTGCATTAGATTAAGAGGCACTAGTTTTTTTGATACCATAGAACATACCGCTAGGTATGGTTTTGTCACCGTGAGGCATATAGAAAGTGCAGGTTGACATTAAATATAGCCAAGATTTAAGTTTTACTAAAATTCTATAAGAGAAAGTTATCAAGTATACTAGGTCTCTAAATACGGTATTTATCAAGTATGCTATATCTCTAAAGACAGTATTTATCAAGTATACTAGATCTCTAAAGACGGTATTTATCAAGTATACAAGATCCCTAAAGACGGCATTTAACAAGCATACTAGATCTCTAAAGACGGTATATATTGATGGGACATTGTTTTACTAAGAGTTGTATAACTATGTTAGCATGGCCTCCGAAACGTATGAAATGAAATTAAGTGAGAAAGATTTTCAATGAACAAAAATATAGAGCTAAGAGCAAGCGCAAAAATATGAAAAGAAATTGTACAGGAAGTGATTTGCATTTCATGCATGGGCTGATGGTGTGGAATGTTTTGTGCAGTTTTAAGGAAGACATAAATGGAAGGGAACAAACGGCTGCCACCTGCATCACTTTCTGGCATTGGGTCAGTGATATTTCCATTTCCTGAATACTCTGCAGAAAATCAAGAGAAGGGACAAACAAGGGAAGTGACCAAGGGGTTACGGACATTGTTGCAGACAAAACATTATGTAAACAGATGCATTTACATGGAGAAAAAAAAAACATTGCTAGATCCTCAAAAGAAAATTCTGGACACTGAAGCTACTACGGTTTCTGCACCACAGTGCTATTAAAATACAAACAGTATCTAAGTATTGTTAGACACTAAGCACCATATGCCTAGTAATTATATGCTTAACCATATTAAACTATAAACTATATATTAATATTGCATTTCCAAGTAACACGTTAGTTGTCCTCACAATGAGACTGGTACATGCAGCACTGCACACACAAATATAAAACTATGCACGCTTTCTTAACTTCTCCAATCTCTGCAGTCAGATATAATTATGTTACGCTGATAAAGGATAGACGGTATTATGGATTCCTTACCTTGCCAACATGCACCAACCACCAGCTGGGTGTCAATCTGAGTAGGATGCAGGGGATAATCTTCTGTCACAGTAAATGGCTCATATGAAACACCATCAACATATAAAGAAACGGTGGGAAACTCTACTTGCAGAACAAAGTGGTGCCATTCTTTATCACAGACCTGAAAAGCATCAACCACCAACAGGAACAAATTATTTTTTTTTCAATTTCCCGAAATTCTCAATGTTTCAAGTGCAGTCTTTTTATTTGCTTAATTTAGGAATAAGAGTGGAGAACACAGACCGAGAGTGGAGAACACAGACCGTGATTGGCGAGTTTGTGTGACTGCTGTGGTTGACTGTGGCTCTGTACCATGACTCTACATATACATTTAACCTTTAGTAGATGTTAAATACAGTTATCTAGGGTCAGTAATGCACAAATAACATGCTCCAACATGCTTTTTATATCAGAATGTCACTTTAATGATTTGTTAATTAAGTCCAAAAATACTCAAAAACAACCAGGAGGCAGCAGGGTGAAAATTAGCAAATGGCTGTGAGAAAATAAAAATAACTAGAAAACAGACTGAATTTCAGACAAGAAATGTTTTGTTTTTTTTGCGTCTTTCATCAGTACTAATTTTATCCTAAAGCTACAAAACCACACAAGTAATATACTTCAGTGCCCTCCCCAGGGCCTATATGATTTAACTGAATGTAAGACAATATTAAAGGACCAGTCAACACATTAGATTTGCATAATCAACAAATGCAAGATAACAAGACAATGCAATAGCACTTAGTCTGAACTTCAAATGAGTAGTAGATTTTTTTATAACAAATTTCAAAGTTATGTATATTTCCACTCCCCTTGTACCATGTGATAGCAATCAGCCAATCACAAATGCATATACGTATAGTCTGTGAATTCTTGCACATGCTCAGTAGGATCTGGTGACTCAAAAATTGTATATATAAAAGACTGTGCACATTTTTTTTAATGGAAGTAAATTTGAAAGTTGTTTAAAATTACATGCTATATCTGAATCATGAAAATTTGATTTAACCTGAGTGTCCCTTTAAGTTAACATTTGAAAATATAAATTTGTTTCAATGTCTGTTGCACAAATTATCATTAAATACATTTATGTTAAATTATGCAATTAGCTTGTGCTTTGGATAGTTATAGTAACATTAATAAATAACAGAAAATGTTATAATATTGCTCCCACCAAGCTACTTTAGATTGCTACCTGGCTGGCAACATTTTCTGTGAAGAACACGGATACTTATTAGTGTAAAACCATAATATTTTGGGTTTAGCACAGTATCACAAGTATAATAAAAACCTTTGTTTCTAAAGACACACAAGAGCAAATCTTAGTTCTGCTGACTAAATCAAAATCTCTCTCGTCTCAGATTACCGTGCATCAGACAGAGGAATCTAAAACCGCACTATAACGGCGCAATTTAATTGTTGTCTGAAGTATAGATGAACTGCATTTGCACTGAAGGTCACCTTGGATCCAATACTACTGCTGGAAGCAATGTCACTGCTGCTGCTACTCTAGGAATTGGCTTGTCAAATCTCACTTATTTTTAGTGAAGCTGAAAAACCAGAACACAACAAATTTTAATAAAGATAATTTGCTGTTTTAGAAAATAAATCACCCTGCTTATCTGTCATCCAGTTTTCAACCAATTTAAGCTGAAGACATATAGCTAATTACCAATGAATAGCACTGTAACAAACCAAATAAAAAGGTCGTCTTATCATAACGAAAATAAGCGGACAAATGAAAGATCCTGGAATTACCAAAATGGGCTTAGAAAACTAACAGTCATAAGCATGATGCAACTATCCCAATTAGTGATAAATTATCTTCCTCAAGGCCTTGCACAAAAAACTCCAATGAGGCACAATCAGAATTTTCATTTGTTCTTGTTAAGATGTTTTTTTCTGGTCATAATCAAGTGTTTACTTGAAACGATACAGCATCTCGCAGCTTCCCACACCTCCCCCAGCAATCTGCTATACAGCATCTACAACTGCCTGGAAACAGAAATAATTAACACACTAACAGATCTCTGCAGCAAATTTATAACTGCAACATTATTAGTGTTGCATTCAATCTGAGCAAAATCAAACAAAGGGAAAGACTTTCCTTAAAGGGATAGTAAACCCCAACATTTTCTTTTATGATTCCGATAGAACATATAATTTTAAACAACTTTCCAATGTAATTATATTATCAAATTTTCTTCATACTCTTGTTATCCATTGCCGAAGGGACAGCATTGCACTACTGACAGGAAGCTGAAAATATCTATTTAGCCAATCACAAGAGACAAATGTGTGCAGGCACCAATTAGCAGCAGCTCCCACTAGTGTAGGATATGTGCGTATTCATTTTTTAACAAGGGATACTAAGAGAACGAAGCACATTTGAAAATAGAAAATAATTTAAAAGTGTCTTAAAATGACCTGCTCTATCTGAATCATGCACGTTTAATTTTGACTTTCTTATCCCTTTAATTATGCTGGGAATTATAGATGGATGAATTTCTCTAGATTTAAACAAATCTTTATGTGCAACTCGTGTGATACATATAATTTGAGAAAATACAATTATTAAAAGGGATCTAGTGTAAAAATAAAACTGATTTGTTAGAACATTTTACTTTTAATAAAAAAAAAAAACTTTTCTTTCACGATTTAGACAGAACATATAATCTTAAACAACCTTCCAATTAACTTCTATTATCTAATTTATTTAATTCTCATGGAACCCTTACTGTGAGCTTGCTGCCGATTGGTGGCTGCACATAAATGATTTTTTTATTGGTTCAACAGATGTGTTTAGCTAGTTCCCAGTAGTGCATTGCTGCGCCTTCAACAAAGAATACCAAGAGAATTAAGCAAATTTGATAACAGAAGTAAATTAGAAAGTTGTTTAAAATTGTACAGTATCTTCTGTCTGAATCATAAAAGAAATATTTTGCGTTTCATGTCCCTTTAACACTTTGCAGGAGTTAAAGTAAAATTGTTAAAGCATAGTCAAAGCTGCACTCCTGGAACACAAGCATTTTGTGCCAGTTAAGGATACGGCCAGTGATTGGAGCATATGCATGTACACATGCTTCTCATTTGTTTGCAAACAACATTACACTACACTGTCCTTTTAAAGGGACAGTATACACCAATTTCCATATAACTGCATGTAATAGACACTAATATAAAGAATAATATGCACAGATACGGATATAAAAATCCAGTATAAAACCGTTTAAAACCATAAGCACTGTTGATGAAGTTAGGCTGAGACACCCACTGAAGGGGCTGAGAGCAGACCTTCCCCTGCATATGACCCACTATACAAACAGAAGCAACCTGAAGTCTGTATATACCTAAAACTTTGGGGCTTGGTTAGTAGTCTGTATAAATGAGTATACTTCTAAAACTTTGGGGCTTGGTTAGTAGTCTGTATAAATGAGTATACTTCTAAAACTTTGGGACTTTAGAGTCTGAAATCAGCAAAATGTTATTTAAAAAAATAAGCAAAACTTTACATTTTTACAAAAACACCCCCAGATGGGATATATAAATGGATCATCTACAAAACATTTATGCAAAGAAAAATCTAATGTACAATGTTAAAGTTGTATAAATCAAGGTCAGCTCACACAACTGCAGTTAAGAGATATAGACAATAAATAGATGAAGCTGTGTCCTGAATCACATCTACTAACAGAACTGCCCCAACAGCCATCAGATCACAGGAGAGGCTAATCTTACTAGGTGACTACAGAAACTGTCAGGTGACCTCTGTGCTCTAAGCACTGGACAGGAACAGGTGACAAAGCACTCACTAGCCTGGAACAATCACCTAGCACTTCTAGAAGAAAACTAAGGAGTCCCAAAATATATATTTTTGTAATAATTGTGAACCAGTTACCCATAATCTGTGCTGCTCTGACCCGGTGTGAAGATAAGATGCACAATCCTTATCAACTCACATCAATAACCCCATTTTTACAAAATTGTATAGCACTACAAAGAAAAATCTAGATGAATTCTTAACGTTGCAAACAATTAGCATCCACATATGTTAAGTGCATAAGTAAACTGCAGGAACACAATCTGTTTTTGTTTTTATGTTAAGTACATAAGTATACTGCAGGAAGACTATTTGTTTTTATGTTCAGTGTATAAGTATACTGCAGGTACACTATTATTATTATCATCATCATCATCAGGTATTTGTAGAGCGCCAACAGATTCCGCAGTGCTGTAAACATAGTCGGTATATAGGATAGCTTTTGCAGGGATCAAGTGGGTAGAGGGCCCTGCCGAGAGTTTCACTGTTGTAGTCGGCTCTTATGAAGCGATCTGTAAACAGCTGGGCCCATAGGCTTACATTCTAAGGGGTTCAAGGGGAAAGCAATGGAGTTAGGAAAGGTTAGTGTTGGTTGTATGCATCCCTGAATAGTAGATTCTTTAGGGAACACTTGAAGCTGTTAAAACTAGGGGAGAGTCTTATGGAGCGAGGCAGGGAGTTCCACAAGATGGGGGCCAGTCTGGAGAAGTCCTGTAAACATGAATGTGAGGAAGTAACAAGAGAGGAGGAGCACTATTTGTTGTTTTATGTTAAGTACATAAGTATACTGCAGGAACACTATTTGTTTTTATGTTAAGTACATAAGTATACGGCAGGAACACTATTTGTTTTTTTATGTTAAGTACATAAGTATACTGCAGGAACACTATTTGTTTTTATGTTAAGTACATAAGTATACGGCAGGAACACTATTTGTTTTTTTATGTTAAGTACATAAGTATACTGCAGGAACACTATTTGTTTTTATGTTCAGTGTATAAGTATACTGCAGGAACACTATTTGTTTTTATGTTAAGTACATAAGTATACGGCAGGAACACTATTTGTTTTTTTATGTTAAGTACATAAGTATACTGCAGGAACACTATTTGTTTTTTTATGTTAAGTACATAAGTATACTGCAGGAACACTATTTGTTTTTATGTTCAGTGTATAAGTATACTGCAGGAACACTATTTGTTTTTATGTTAAGTACATAAGTATACGGCAGGAACACTATTTGTTTTTTTATGTTAAGTACATAAGTATACTGCAGGAACACTATTTGTTTTTTTATGTTAAGTACATAAGTATACTGCAGGAACACTATTTGTTTTTTTATGTTAAGTACATAAGCATACTGCAGGAACACTACTTGTTTTTTTATGTTAAGTACATAAGTATACGGCAGGAACACTATTTGTTTTTTTATGTTAAGTACATAAGTATACTGCAAGAACACTATTTGTTTTTATGTTAAGTACATAAGTATACGGCAGGAACACTATTTGTTTTTTTATGTTAAGTACATAAGTATACTGCAGGAACACTATTTGTTTTTATGTTCAGTGTATAAGTATACTGCAGGAACACTATTTGTTTTTATGTTAAGTACATAAGTATACGGCAGGAACACTATTTGTTTTTTTATGTTAAGTACATAAGTATACTGCAGGAACACTATTTGTTTTTTTATGTTAAGTACATAAGTATACTGCAGGAACACTATTTGTTTTTATGTTCAGTGTATAAGTATACTGCAGGAACACTATTTGTTTTTATGTTAAGTACATAAGTATACGGCAGGAACACTATTTGTTATTTTATGTTAAGTACATAAGTATACTGCAGGAACACTATTTGTTTTTTTATGTTAAGTACATAAGTATACTGCAGGAACACTATTTGTTTTTTTATGTTAAGTACATAAGCATACTGCAGGAACACTACTTGTTTTTTTATGTTAAGTACATAAGTATACGGCAGGAACACTATTTGTTTTTATGTTAAGTACATAAGTATACTGCAGGAACACTATTTGTTTTTTTATGTTAAGTACATAAGCATACTGCAGGAACACTATTTGTTTTTATGTTAAGTACATAAGTATACTGCAGGAACACTATTTGTTTTTATGTTAAGTACATAAGTATACGGCAGGAACACTATTTGTTATTTTATGTTAAGTACATAAGTATACTGCAGGAACACTATTTGTTTTTTTATGTTAAGTACATAAGTATACTGCAGGAACACTATTTGTTTTTTTATGTTAAGTACATAAGCATACTGCAGGAACACTACTTGTTTTTTTATGTTAAGTACATAAGTATACGGCAGGAACACTATTTGTTTTTATGTTAAGTACATAAGTATACTGCAGGAACACTATTTGTTTTTTTATGTTAAGTACATAAGCATACTGCAGGAACACTATTTGTTTTTATGTTAAGTACATAAGTATACTGCAGGAACACTATTTGTTTTTTTATGTTAAGTACATAAGCATACTGCAGGAACACTATTTGTTTTTTTATGTTAAGTACATAAGCATACTGCAGGAACACTATTTGTTTTTTTATGTTAAGTACATAAGTATACGGCAGGAACACTATTTGTTTTTTTATGTTAAGTACATAAGCATACTGCAGGAACACTATTATTATGGGGTATTTTAAAAGACATTATTTTAAGTGGCACACAAACAGAATGGATAAATGCAGTTATTTTTCAGTATTTATTCATCTCACTGCACAGACTTAAAGCTTGTTCCTTCTCATACAGCAGCAGTGAAGCAATAAAGCCCCTATGTACAGAGTTATGTAGAAGGGCTCTAAACAAAATGTAAGAATAAATATATCAGCATACCCAAATAACTGACTTTTCTATTTATTATTCTATTATAAAATGTACTTTGTAATATAAACTGAAATCTGACGCAAATAATACACAAGCATAAAAGTAAGGTCTCAGAACACTGCACACAGGGTGAAAAAGAAACCGTTCTTCCACTGGGTGTTCTGACGTGCTGTGATATTGGTTTTAGGTTTTTTTTTTATAAATAACCGGGAAGGTGTAAGCCATATTCTCAGGCAAGTATCTCCAGTGCGGCAAAATTGTAATGATTTTCTGGCTATAGCTTAGAGACTTAGTGTACTGGGGTAAAAACCATACGGATAGTATGAAGATCATTCCTACTTTATATCAACAACACAAAGTTAGGTTCTGATTCTCTAGCAGAGATATGGTTTTCATAGAAAACAGAAGACCTAATTGGCTGATTGAACATATTTGATACACAGTATATAATTTTTAACCAGCTAGAATCTATAAAACATTTATAGGATTTTATAATTATTTAATATTTTTAAGAAATTATAGTACCTGCGCTGCTACACCAATCACCTGCTGTTTATCTGTCGGAGGTGGCACTACTTGAAAACAATACAGCCATTTATTGGCAGATCCGCTGTACTGGGTGCAAAGTGCCAAACCAGTACAAAAATGTATAAGTGCAGGTTGTTTTGTTTTTTATCTTCTTGCCATTTTACATCGAAACACAAAGAAACAGTTTTTTCAGATAGAAAACAGAAATACATTCCCACTGCAGTGTGAATTTTATAAACTACAATTGAGTCTAAATGCACAAATAGAATTTTTCAAACCAATTCCTACCTGTGTGACAGGAAAACCAGCAGCCTGATCAGGCATCTCACCTGGTTTAACTTCCAGTGAAATTCAGCTGTTTTGTAGGTCTTCTCTTCGTCTGGACTCTTGGCGGAAACAGGAATCCCAGTTTACAGTTGTGGATGTAGAGAGAGTAGTGGTGACGGTTCATTTCTAGGAAGAATATAAAGGCTTTATTTATATAGCACTTTGCTCCTCAGGACAAGAAGAATTAATAACTTAGATATTTATCATTAGTGCTTATAAAAACATTTTAAAAATTTGTGTAACTGACTTCTCAATATTTTTGCAGACTATATAGTTTATAGGGATAGAAAGGTCAAAATTGAAATGTGCATAAGTGCATTTCCTTTTGAAATGAAAGCACTTTTGCATTATACTTCCATTAAAAAAAATGCTTCTAGTAAAAGTTGCTGTTTTTCAGCGGCATATGCACATATGCTACAAGGGCTTCTGCACCAGTATTCAGACTCAGAGAGCTGTCAGTGGCGTGTATTGTAATTTGTGTCTTACAAGCACTGCTGACTATGAGCAGGCATGGTGTTTAAAATACTGGTGCATGAGATCTCACAGCATATGTGCATATGCCACTGAAAAACAGTGATTACTTTTACTAGAAGCATTTTTACTAATTGAAGTACAATGCGAATGCCTCATTTTGTGCACATTTCAATGTTGACTCCTTTCCATTAATTTAGAATAAAGTTTGGCCACTCCTGCAGAATAACCAGCCGGTCAAGACAGTTCACTGCCTGAGTCATCTCAGCTAGTTGGAGGATACCGATGCGCAGTGTCAAAAAACAAAAAAAACAAATGAACATAGGTTGCAATAAAACAGTTCTAGGAACTACAAACTGTAAGCTTCTAAATTTGCTCTTTGCTAAGGTTGTCACATAAGCTTGAAATAGCCAGGCAGGTGGAATAAGCACTTAATCCAGTGTCTCTTAAAAGTTAACAATGTGGGCTGGGTATGTATTGCTGTAAAGCGACAATAGTAATTGTTGGTAAATGGTTGTGAAATCCAGAATCATTTGTAGGTTCTACTTAGAGCAAATCTGCAGCTGCAGTTATTCAGATGCATATGAAGTGAATAAATAATTTAAAAGGAATACAATTGGAGGTATGTGCTATTAAATAAAGTGTTATCTCTGTCTTGTAACTGGGATTTACATGTCAGCATTTCTAAAGAGAAATAAAAAAAGAATTTAAAAGAATTAAGTGCGTCTTCTATCTGATCCACTACAAAATCTATAAAACCAAGGGGGTTCCACTTATGAATCTCATCCACCCAAATGTTTGAGAATACTCACAGAAATCTAAAACCTCACTGCTCAAAAGGACATAATGTAAGGCAGTTAGGTTACACATTAGAATAAAATCCAAGGTAAGATAATATATGTTGAGACAAGCTCTGCAAAAGCACTACTAAAACTTTTGAGAATATGCCATTCAACCTACTGAAAGCAGATAAACCAGAAAAGGTCACGTCAATGGCACATGTGTACCATCATATTACTGAGTATTTTCAAAATCTTTTGCTCAGTCGTCATAGAAATGACTTAAGGAATCATACGGTCAGCTATGACTCCCTTTGAATTTTCAAATGCTCACACATTTCTTCAATGATCAAGTCTGCCATAAACCTTTTTCTTGGGACCCAGGGAGGAGAGAGATATAATTGTCCCATGTTATATACTGTTAAGATGAAAGTATTTGAACATCTTCCGATATAAAAGCAGTAAAGTATAATCATTAAGAACCATGTGCTGTACAGGACATGCGCGTACCAGAGACTTGAAGTTCTGAACTCACAAAGTGCTCCTGATTATCCTCTGATTACCCTTTCTGAAAAATATACAGGGAGTAATTTATCAATGGTGTCTATTAATAAACCAAAAAAAAAAGATTTTTGCTGCTCCAAAAAAAATGCCCCAATAAAGCCGAATTAGAAAAAGGATGAAAAATCGTGACCTGTTAGGGGGGAATATTATTTAATCTATGAAAGTTACAGTGAATGATGTAATCAATGCAAGATTACACTCCTGTCTAGTGTTGTTGGATGCAGATAAGAGATGGGAGAGTTGTAAATATTTCTTAACATTAAAAAATATAGATCAATACAAGTTCTGCTTCTTTAATTTAACAGTAGGTAGCTTATGCCCTTTTTTGTTGGGCAAAAATGTATTTAGTAAACTTCTATAGCCCTTATAGTATTCTTTTTTTTTTTAAACATGGTCTATAAAATATGGTATCAGCGCATAAAAAAATAAAATAAACTGTTCTTTCTCAAGGGCATAAGTTTCATTTCACCCATATTTCACACCATTGCAAATAAGTTAATGTCCCTTTATACTGGACAGGTGTCTGGGTTTTATTGTCACTGGTTCTTAGTCCTATGATTTTAGTTCTGTGTCTTTAGCTGAGAAGTGTCTATTACTGTGCTATAGAAAAAAATCCAATGGTGACTGCACTCTTGCAGCATATATCAAAGACAGAAAGAGAACCGCAGCAAACGTTTCAGGCTCCTCCTCCCTTAATCCTACTAAATAAATAAATACAAATCTCATTTTTACCACCAGAGGACGCTCTAACCAACCTCTTTAATTAGCACTTGCCTATATTCTCACTGCCCTAGTGCATAAAACATTACCACATAAGTGTGCGCAAGCCGAAATCTTACAAAAAAAATTGTGCACAAATCTAAATCTTTTTCGGTGGATTGTGAGGGAAATTGGGCAATGTCCCTGGCATATGTGCACTTGCACACCGGTGATCAGCTGTAAATTATTTTCTAGTACTTTGCTATACTGCAAAAGGAATATAAACGCCCCTTATTTGTAATCATATCTCTTAACAATGTGTTGTGTTTTCTTCTAGACATATTTTTATTATAATAAAATGGTAAAATCTGCTGGCAAAATTTTGGGAACTCTCATCCTGACTGTCCTAATGTTGTTCAACCTGTAGGTAATGGGCATCTTCTTTACCCCACTACTGAAGAAGCATCAGCACACAGCATAGCCAAAATCAGGACATTTTCCATGGTACAGGCTTGTGGAGTACCTGAAAATAAAATTGTCTCGCCATCCAATCAGAGGCAAGTTGAATAGTTACTTTTGTTTTGTGAAAAAGAGGGCATGTTATGATAAATAGTTGTGATAATTTGTTAGTCACACAAATCACAATGTACAATGAACTCAAAAAACATACAGTAGGCACGTTCCATAAAATGTGCCATTGCGAGGCCCGTGCAAACATAGTCGGACTATGAATTTATGCTCTTTTTTGGGGGGGCATAAAACATTTTCAGAAATATCAATGTAATTGGTGTCAGTTTTCTGAGCAGATAACTTGCGAGGTTCTGCTTGATAAATTTACCCCACAGTAGCCATATACCTGGAATTTAACCTGATGTATTCAGCACAGGGAAGAGGTATCTCTGGAAGCAAAATATCTGGAAATGTGATTCTGCGTGTGCACCCAGAAGGACACAATAGGACTTTGTATTCCCTCCTGAAAGTTTGGAAATCAAAGTCTAGGGTAAGCCAATAAAATTACCTTTTAATGTCCGAGTTATTTTTAGTTACGCAAGAGTGTTTGCTCATGCAAGATTAGTAAACATGCTCCTGCTATTTACGAAGGTTCACACCCATGTATGATTTAGAGGTCTCATGACCATGCATGTAACCCCTTGGATTCACACCAGCATGTTTGGTCATTCTCTGGTTCATGTTTTTAGCTCCAAAAGATTGGTAACCCTCGTCAAGACAATCGCCTTTCATACAGAACGAAATGCCCATTTATCAAGATCTAATGCTTATATAAATAAACCACACTGCAAAAAAACTAATTTGGATCTCAATTCACAGGTGGAATGTAAAAAAAATAATAGTATCACTCTTATTTTGGCCCAGAGGCTAGGCAGACTGGTTAATTTGAGTTGGATAGTATTTTGGTCATATACGTTTAGAATATGTAAATTGTGTTATCACCACTGTCGAAAGAAAGCATAACGATGCTCAAGCATGTACAAAATGCGCAGATCTTTAGACAATGATATGATCACATGAAGAGGAATCCTGATAAAATAAGTTGTTTTGTGAAGCTTCTGCTAACCAGACCACACTTTCCAAGAATAGTCTTTACCAATATCCTTATATCCCTTTACAATGCATATAATCTGTCTAAGGCGGTTTAGTTCAAAGCTACTTGGCCAAAGCAGAATATAATCTCATTATACCCAATTCTCCCTCAGCCCTGGTTTCATTCATAACACCAAGTTCTAGTCAGCTAAGCTAAAGAGAAACAAAAACAGAATTTACTGCTTACCCTGAATAAATTGCTCTTCTCTTGCGATGTATCGAGTCACTGATTCATCCAATACTTGTGGGATATTCTCCTATCCCCAACAGAAAGTGGCAAAGAGAGCACCACAGCAGAGCTGTCTATATAGCTCCTCCCTTAGCCTCCACCCCCTAGTCATTCGACCGAAGGTTAGGGAAGAAAAAGGATAAACCTATAGGGTGCAGAGGTGACTGAAGTTTTTTAATAAAATATACTACCTGTCTTAAATAGACAGGGCGGGCCGTGGACTTGATACATCGCAAGAGGAAGAAATTTATCAGGTAAGCATAAATTCTGTTTTCTCTTGCAAGATGTATCGAGTCCCACGGATTCATCCAATACTCTGTGGGATACCAATACCAAAGCTTTAGGACACGGATGAAGGAGGGACAAGACAAGGTACTAAACGGAAGGCACCCACTGCTTGTAGCACCTTTCTCCCAAAAATAGCCCTCCGAAGAAGCAAAAGTATAAAATTTGGAAAAAGTATGAAGCGAAGACCAAGTCGCCCGCCTTACAAATCTGTTCAACAGAAGCCTCATTTTAAAGCCCAATGTGGAAGCCACTGCTCTGGTAGAGTGAGCAGTAATCCTTTCAGGAGGCTGCTGGCCAGCAGTCTCATAAGCAAACGGATTATGCTTTTCAGCCAAAAAGAAAGAGGTAGCCGTAGCCTTTTGACCCCTCTCTGCTTTCCAGAATAGACAACAACAAAGAGATGTTTGATGGAAATCTTTAGTTGCTTGTAAGTTGAACTTTAAAGCACAAACCACAACAAGATTATGCAACAGACGTTCCTTCTTGGAAGAAGGATTAGGACACAGAGAAGGAACAACAATTTCCTGATTGATATTCCTATTAGAAACAACCTTAGGAAAAAAATCCAGGTTTGGTACGCAAAACCCACCTTATCTGCATGGAAAAATAGATAAGGTGAGTCACACTGTAAAGCAGATAACTCAGAAACTCTTCGAGCCGAAGAAATAGCTACTAAAAACAGAACTTTCCAAGATAGAAGCTTAATATCCTATGGAATGCATAGGTTCAAACGGAACCCTTGAAGAACATTAAGAACTAAATTTAAGCTCCATGGCGGAGCAACAGGTTAAACACAGGCTTGATTCTAACTAAAGCCTGACAGAACGAATGAATGTCTGGAACATCTGCCAGACGCTTGTGTAAAAGAATAGACAAAGCAGATATCCTGCCCTTTTAAGGAGCTAGCTGAAATCCCTTCTCCAACCTTCTTGGAGAAAAGACAATATCCTAGGAATCCTAATCTTACTCCATGAGTAAACCCTTGGATTCACACCAGTAAAGATATTTTCGCCCATCTCTTATGATAGATTTTCCTGGTGACAGGCTTTCTAGCCCTGAATCAGGGTATCAATGACGACTCAGAGAAACCACGCTTTGATAAAATCAGGCGTTCAATCTCAAGCAGTCAGACACAGAGAAATTAGATTTGGATGCTTGAATGGACCCTGGATTAGAAGGTCCTGCCTCATTGGCAGAGTCCACGGTGGAACAGATGACATGTCCACCAGATCTGCATTACAAGGTCCTGCGTGGCCACGCAGGTGCTATCAAAATCACCGAAGCTCTCTCCTGCTTGATTCTGGCAACAGACGTGAAGGAGAGGAAACGGTGGAAACACATAGGCCAGGTTGAAGGACCAGGGCAACTGCTAGAGCATCTATCAGTACTGCTGGGGATCCCTTGACCTGGACCCGTAACAAGGAAGCTTGGCATTCTGGACGGGACGCCATCAGATCTAATTCTGGTGTGCCCCATAGCCGAGTCAGCTGGGCGAATACTTCCGGATAGAGCTCCCACTCCCCCGGATGAAAAGTCTGACGACTTAGGAAATCCGCCTACCCAGTTCTCTACCCCTGGGATATGGATTGCTGAAAGATGGCAAGAGTGAGTCTCTGCCCAACTGAATTTTTTTGGTCACCATCCATCATCGCTAGAACTGTGTTCCTCCTTGATGATTGATATAAGCTACAGTCGTGATGTTGTCCCGACTGAAATCTGATGAATTGGCCCACAGCCAGTTGGAGGACACGCCTGAAGCGCAATGAATATCGCTCTCAGTTCTAGAATGTTTATCGGAAGGAGAGCTTCCTCCCTGAGTCCATAAAACCCTGTGCTTTCAGGGAGTTCCAGACTGCACCCCAGCCCAGTTAGACTGGCATTCTGTCGTTACTATGTGCCACTCAGGCCAGCGGAACACATTCCCTGGGACAGGTGTGTCCTGTGAAAACCCACCAGAGAAGAGAATATCTGGTCTTTTGATCCAGATGTATCTCAGGCGATAATCTGCATAATCCCATTCCACTGTTCTAGCATGCATAGTTGCAGTGGTCTGAGGCTGTAGGCGGGCAAAGGAACTATGTCCATTGCCGCTACCATAAGTCCAATTACTCATACACTGAGCCACTGATGGCCGAAGAATGGAATGAAGAGCTCGGCAGGTGGCTACGAGTTTTAAATTCCTGACCTCCGTCAGAAATATTCTTCATTTCTACAAGTCTATCAGAGTCCCTAGGAAGGAAACTCTTGTGAGAGGAAAGAGAGAACTCTTTTTTATGTTCACCTTCCACCCATGAGTCTCAGAAAAAGCCGACACGATGTCCGTCTGAGACTTGGCTAGTTGGAAAGTCGACGCTTGAATTTAGATTTCGTCTAGATAAGGCGCCACTGCTATGCCCCGCGGTCTTAGAACTGCCAGAAGGGACCCTAGCACCTTTGTGAAAATTCTGGAGAGCCGTGGCCAACCCGAAGGGAAGGACACAAACTGGTAATGCCTGTACAGAAAGGCGAAACTGAGGAATTGATGATGATCCTCTGAATAGGGATGTGCAGATACGCATCCTTTAAGTCCACGGTGGTCATATATTGACCCCTCCTGGATCAGAGGCAGAATAGTCTACATCTTGAACAATGGAACTCTGAGGAATTTGTTTTAGAATTTGAGATCCAAGATTGGTCTGAAAGTTCCTTATTTTTTGGGAACCACAAACAGGTTTGAGTAAAACCCTAGCCCTTGATCCGCTTCTTGGAAACTGGGTGAATAACTCCCATGGTATGTAGGTCTTCTACACAGCGTAAGAACGCCTCTCTCTTTGTCTGGTTTGCAGACAATTGAGAAATGTGAAATCTCCCCCTTGTGGAGGGAGTCCCTTGAAGTCTAGAAGATAACCCTGGGCAACAATTTCTAAAACCCAGGAATCGTGAACAACTCTTGCCCAAGCCTGAGCGAAGAGAGAGAGTCTGCCCCCTACTAGATCCGATCCGGATCGGGGGCTACCCCTTCATGCTGTCTTAGAGGCTAGCAGCAGGCTTCTTGGCCCGTTTACCCCATGTTCCAAGCCTGGTTAGGTTTCCAGACTGACTTGGATTGGGCAAAAATTCCCCTCTTGCTTCGCAGCCGGGGAAGAGGAAGATGGACTACCCTTGAAATTTCGAAAGGAATGAAAATTATTTTGTTTGGTCCTCATTTTATTTGTTTTATCCTGAGGGAGGGCAAGGCCTTTCCCTCCAGTGATGTCTGAAAATAATCTCTTTCAGTTCAGGCCCGAATAGGGTCTTTTTCTTTGAAAGGGATGTTCAAAGTTTAGATTTTGATGACACATCAGCTGACCAGGACTTAAGCCATAACGCCCTGCGCGCTAAAATGGCAAAACCTGAATTCTTTGCCGCTAATTTAGCCAGTGAAAAGCGGCATCTGTAATGAAAGAATTAGCCAGCTTAAGGGCCTTAATTCTATCCATAATATCCTCTAATGGGGTCTCCATCTGAAGAGCCTCTTCCAGAGACTTGAACCAGAAAGCAGCTGGCAGTAGTTACAGGAACAATGCACGCAATAGGTTGGAGAAGAAAAACCTTGATGAACAAAATTTTCTTTAGGAGACCCTTTAATTTTTTATCCATAGGATCTTTGAAAGCACAACTGTCCTCGATAGGTATAGCTGTACGCTTGGCGTGAGAGTAGAAATAGCTCCCTCACCTTAGGGACCGTCTGCCACGAGTCACGCATGGTGTCAGATATGGGAAAAATTTTGCTAAAAACAGGAGGGGGAGCGAATGGTATACCTGGTCTATCCCACTCCCTAGTAACAATGTTCGCAACCCTCTTAAGAACTGGAAAAAACATCAGTGTAAACAGGAACCTCTAAGTATTTGTCCATTTTACACAATTTCTCTGGAACCACTATAGGGTCACAATCATCCAGAGTCGCTAATACCTCCCTGAGCAATAAGCGGAGGTGTTCAAGCTTAAATTTAAAGGCCGTCATATCAGAATCTGTCTGAGGGGAACGTCTTCCCTGAATCAGAAATCTCTCCCTCAGACAGCAAATCCCTTACCCCTACTTCAGAACATTGTGAGGGTATATCGGATACGGGCTACAAAGCGTCAGAAGGCACAGCCATTTGTTCTTAACCCCAGAGCTGTTGCGCTTCCTTGTAACCCAGGCAGTTTAGATAAAACCTCTGTGAGGGTTGTATTCATAACTGCAGCCATATCTTGTAGAGTAAATGAAGTTGACGCACTAGAGGTACTTGGCGTCACTTGTGCGGGCGTTACTGGTTGTGACACTTGGGGGAGAGCTAGATGGCCCTAACCTCATTTCTTTCTATCTGAGAATCATCTAACGCTATATTTTTAAGTGCTACAATATGCTCTTTAAAATTTATAGACATATCAGTGCAAGTGGGACACATTCTAAGAGGGGGGTTCCACAATGGCTTCTAAAACACATTGAACAAGGTGTTTCCTTGATGTCAGACATGTTAAACAGGTTAGTAATGAAACAAGCAAGCTTGGAAAACACTTTATTCAAAGTAAAATGATACTTAGAAAAAAACGGTACTGTGCCTTTAAGAGAAAAAAAGATGCACCAACTCTGCAAAAACAGTGTAAAAAAGCAGTAAACGTTTCGAAATTTTTACAGTGGATTCATAAAGCTTTAGTAAGATTGCCCCACTAGTCAAATAAACGATTAACCCCTTAACGGAAAAACCGGATTGACAAAACGCCAAAAACCCGGTACAAAAACGTTCAGCACCTTGCCACAGCCCTGCTGTGGCGCCCTACCTGCCTTAGGGATAGATTTGTGGGGAAGAAACTTCCTTTAGGCCTCAAGCACAGCAGGACCCTCCGGAGAGTAATAGCTTGATGTCTTGTCTGTAAAATTAACTGCGCATCTGAGGCCCCTCACTCGATGTCTGTGGGGCCTAAAAGAAACACACCAAAGTGTTTCTAAACTAGCCATGTGGGTTATAATACCCTTAAATAAGCCAAGTGAACCTCCAAAGTCCCTCAAAATGTTAATCCTTTTAATAAAAAACGTTTTTCTCATAAGTGTCACCAGTAATAAATTAGCCCCTTATGCAAGCTGGAATTCCATACTAAGTCTCTGAATACAGCTTACCCTTCCCTCATGGGGATACTGTCAGGCCTTTTCTAGAATGATCACAGTCTGTCTAGAAAAAAATGACTCAACATACCTCAGTGCAACTTAGCATGCAAACCGTTCCCCCCAACTGAAGTTTTCCTGTACTCCTCAGCCTCTGTGGGAACAGCAGTGGATCTTAGTTACAAAGTGCTATGATCATCATCCTCCTTGTAGAAATCTTCATCCCCTTTTGCTGCTAGAGATTGAATAGTACACACCGGGTACCATTTAAAATAAACTTTTGCTTGAGAAAAAAAAAAAACTAACATTTTTGTCACCACACTCACTTTACCCTTCCCTAGTACTAGAGTAGGCAAAGAGAATGACTGGGGGTGGAGCTAAGGGAGGAGCTATATAGACAGCTCTGCTGTGGGTGCTTTCTTTGCCACTTCCTGTTGGGAAGGAGAATATCCCACAAGTATTGGATGAATCCGTGGACTCGATACATCTTGCAAGAGAAACAACATTTAAAGAATCAATCTTTGCCAAATATGGATCACAGATATTTCAGCAAGGACAAACTAGTTGTCTAATAGGCTGAATAAGCACTACATTTCACAGACGTTTCCTAGGTGTATGGATGTTTCTGGCTCATTATGTGGCATCTGTCGGTCAATAGTAATGCGATTGCTTTTTTACCATTTTACATGTTAAGTTTAAGTCAAACCAATTTAAAAAATAAACTGCTCAGCATAAATAATTTCTGCTGAATATAACAATATAAAATGTTATTAGCAAAGGAACACACACACACATATATATATATATATATACTATATATATATATATATAATATATATACTATATATTATATATATATACACACACATACACATATATACATACACACACACACACAGTATATATTATATAAAATCAAATACAGGAAAAACCCAGTGTCATTGAATTCTTTTGCATGTTACTGCATTTATGAAAATATGCAACTGAGAGTTTGACCAGTTTTAAACCTCTCCACATCCCCACTGGCTCATCTATAATTTTAGATTATCTTTGCCCTTTGCTGTCCTGGTTTTCTTTGCTTAACATTTTAGGATATGTTATGATGCCTTCAAAGTAGTTTGTGTCACTTTATTGCAATTACTGGTACCCAAACAATGTTTTCTTGCAGACTACAGAAACTAAAAACATAATTTATAAATAGATCCTATAACAAAAAAACATAATTTAAATAGGACATACTGACAGATGAGGACAAAGCTACCTAGATGTTCATATACCAGTTATACAATTACCTATCTTATCAGAATTGCACAGAATGGTTTCCTTCTCACGCCCTCCAGGTCCGTGCCTCATCCACACCAGAAATGACAAATGGCTCCTTCAGATCAGTTGTCACTACTCCATCTGGAATTTTTACTGCCTGAGTTCCATTGAACTCGAATACCCTGGTCACCTATCATGCCCATTATCGGTTGGAAGCCCAATAGTCAGTTGGTACGGCTGTTGGGATTGGGGAGAAGCTCAACTGTGTTGGAGTTAGCTCCTGCAAAACAACATCTGTTGAATCTGCTGAATAAGCAGAGAGAATCAATGTATTTTAATAAATAAAGATGGAATGTTACTCACCACAGAGACGGTGAATTGACTTTTCTGAGTATGTATCTCTGTCGCAGCCTTTGCCAATGTGGCTGGTTTATAGCTGCACATTTGCTTGTATTGAAGTGATTGGCTCATCACAAGTCTCCAAATGCATGCTGGGAAAAAGAGCAAGTGATCCGGGTACCAGGTTCATACTCTATTCTTTTGTTCCAACCTTTAAGGCAAAGAGTGTGAAAATGAAAGTTGCAAAGTTAAACCAAAATAACATTCAGAAAGAGCAACTTAACCTTTTTATGACTGGAAAGTACCCAGCATGCTTCTGTCCATAGCTCCTAGAGCAGGTCTTACTGACCGAAGCAAGACTGCAATACTTCTGCATGCCTCGCGTCATTAAAAGGGTCAATCAAGTCAAAATAAAAGGACCAGTAAATACAGTAGATTTGCATAATCCAAGAATAAAAAGACAACGCAATAGCACTTAGTCTGAATTTATACATATGAGTAGTAGATTTTACTCTGACAAATGTCAAAGTTATGACAATTTCTATTTCCCCCTGTATCATGTGACAGCATCAGCCAATCATAAATGCATATACTTATATTCTGTGAATTCTTGCACATGGATCAGTACGAGATGGTGACTCAAAAAGTGTAACTATAATAAGACTGTGCATAGTTGTTTAAAATTGCTGCTCTATCTGGAATCATGGCAGTCCTTTTAAACTTTAATGATTCAGATAGAGCAGCAACAAGTTTCCAATTTACTTCCATTTAAAAAATGTGCCACAGTCCTTTTATATTTACACAGCATGTGCAATAATTTAAAGAATATACGTATATGCATTTGTGATTGGCTGGAGGCTGACACATGATGCAGTGGGAGTGGAAATAGACATAACTAAGAATTGTCTGAAAACATCTACTTCTCATTTGAAGTTCAAAGTACTATTGCATTGTCTTTTTATCATACAATTGTTGATTTTGCAAATTGACTGTATTTACTGGTCCTTTAAGGGTTAGGTATTAGGAAATTAAAATATAGCTGTGTTAAAACCCATAATAAAAAAAAAAAGCTTGCTTAGCCCATAGCCATGACTAAAATGTCATCTTTATTTTTAAAAGGATCCTTTAGTGCCAATAAAGGTCATTTTATTATTCAGTGTAACTGGAGTTTTATGGTGTTAAGAAAACTTAATTAAAAACAACACACACAGTAAGTGCTCTGGTTCATACTCACCTTGCCAGCTGGCATTGCATGTGGGTTTAATGCTTATTTTAACTAATATGTCCTCCCGTCGCTCGCCTTCTTCCCACAATCATAGGCGGTGACTGTAAGTTTATACTGACGATCTTTTCCATAGTTCAATTTCTCTGTGTTCTTGATATAACCTTGTAAAAAAGATGTCAGAAAGGCGAGATAAACACAACTGGCACTGGTCAGGTTGTATGTATATTATACATAAAAAAAACCCCACTAGTAAATGCATCAAACTGTATCCATCCCCTGGCTGAATAAAATAATTATGGCCTAGATAGTTATTTGTTAATACAACAGGTCTCCCAGCAGAAACACAATCATGTTCAGAAAAATAGCACTGAAACTCACATCCTAAGCTTTCTTACTCGTTATTATGCATTACATTGGACTTAAAGGGACAGTTACACACCGATTTTCTTATAAACTGCATGTATTAGACACTACTATAAGAATAATGAGCACAGATTCGAATATAAAAATTCGGTATAAAACTGTTCAAAACATTTATATAAAGAAAATTCTAGTGTATAATGTCCCTTTAAGTAGAACTTTATCTTATGTCATGAACCATTAGTGTCTCTAGTTAATAATCTAATAGGGCCAGTGACACCCTTTTCAGGGAATAAAACAAGAAATAATAAAAATAAAAACACTGAACAGCTAAGCTTAACAAGTATAGTAATTCAAAACAATATTTATTTCACCCATATTAATTTATTTAAGGGGAACAATGTGCTCATGCAGGTAACTAAAAAGTTCATTCAGCAGCTATAGGAACACCCTTTCAAATGGGTTGGGGTCTCTCCCATCCAAGTGGGATGTTTATTTATGTTGCTGCCTCTTCACATAGCTTTTCTTCAAAAATGTAAAGCAGTAGTTTCATTGGAATCACCATTATAGGGAAGGACATTTTACTGTGTAATGTTCCCTTTAAACTTGCAGTTTTAGAATCCATGAGCAAAACAGCTTAAGAAAATTCAAAATCTCCTTTTGACTAAATTCGGGTGTTTGCATTTCAATCTGAAAATTAGTTCTGTACACAATAGTAATTTACAATGAATAAGGTTCAGTGATTACTGCATGAAATTGGGTAGCTCATTATATTTAGAATAAAATAGGCTTAAATGGCTACACCCCCATCCAGTCTTTGGATCATACACCCCACCAGTCTTTGGATCAAACACCCCACCCAGTCTTTGGATCATACACCCCACCCAGTCTTTGGATCATACACCCCCACCCAGTCTTTGGATCATACACCCCCACCAGTCTTTGGATCATACCACCCCAATCCAGTCTTTGGATCATACACCCCATCCAGTCTTTGGATCATACACCCCACCCAGTCTTTGGATCATACACCCCAACCCAGTCTTTGGATCATACACCCCACCCAGTCTTTGGATCATACACCCCATCCGTCTTTGGATCATACACCCATCCAGTCTTTGGATCATACACCCCATACAGTGTTTGTCATGGAGTTGTTTTTAAAATGTGTCTTTGTGAGCAAGTTAAATAGAGCAAGCTATATATGAACAGGTTAGTGAAAGTGGTTATTGCCTTACCATCTTTATCAATAGTGAAAGGAACATCAGGAGTAACAATCTCATAACTGCAGATCTGACTAAATTGTGGGGAGCAGTCGGCATCCACAGCTTCCACTTTTAAGATGCTGTCATATTTCTTTCCTTCAATCACGGTTGCTTTGTATGACTTTTCCTTGAAAACTGGAGAATATTCATTCACATCGTTCACTTGAATGTGCACAGTCGCCCTGCAGAAAACCAGTAATGCAATTTACATCTTCAGCCCATGAGATCAGCTGTCAAATGAGTGATGGTGGAAGAAGATTTCTCCATAAAACACACTACCTATTACATGTATGAGATTATTACAATCCAGCTGTCTAGCACCTCGCTGAAATTAAAGGGAAATGAAACACCAATTTTCTCTTTAATGATTCAATCAGTACTTGTACAGGTACAAATCCACAAATCCGGAATTCCATACTTACTCTGAATCCAAACTTTTTAATTAATATTATTTTTTTTTTTATTTATTAAAACTACAGATATTACCTTTCTGATTACAGTACTGTGCTATCTTTCTGAGCGTATTACAAAATGATATAAAACTACACTTAGGTTGCCCTGTATAAGCTGTATGTAAATATCGCCTAAATATCAGACATTTCTGTTTACACTTGGTCCCATGTCTTTCCATAGTGATCCATTTTACAGATGCAAATTTCCAAAATCCAAACCTTTTTTTAGTCCTAAGCAGTTTGAAGGAAGTGTTTTCTCCCTGTAATCCCCAAACTTTCTTCATTCTCTTGGTATCTTTTGTTGAAAAGCAGGGATGTAAGCTCAAGAGCGTGCACGTGTCCTGGAGCACTATTTGGCAGCAGTTTTGCAAAGAATGTCTATCCATATACAAGAGCACTAGATGGCACGAGATAGCAAACACCCTCTGCTTCCATGTAGAGCTCTCCAGATGCCTACCTAGATATCTCTTCAACAAAGAATAACATGGAAAACAAAGCAAATTTGATAATAGATGTAAAGTTTCTTTAAACTGTATTCTCTATTCTGAAACCCATATCATATCCCTTTAACACGTAAAACTATGTGCACACCAAGAATAAGGGAATGTTTTAATGCAACTAATATACGCTAATAGTTTTATTATTCATTTTTTAACAGTAGCAAACTAGTGATGTTCCTCCACTCTGGATGATCAGTTCTTACCCGATACAGCCTTATTAGTGAACACTGAAAACTACGTATAAACCCTGGTGCTTCAGTCTTAGATGTCATGACCCCTAAAATAACAATCAGAATAGATTGTGAGTGGATCCCAAAAGCAAACTGCATTAACCATAATAACCCAGACCTTTCCACCTCTTAGCAATAGCTGTGCAGGCCAATTAGTATTACGCTGTAGGCATGCTAGGCTACTGCAGAAATGTAGAATAAAAAAGAAGGCGCCACCATAGTAGCACGATCAAGTGGAACAAACAAGCCAAAATGTGCAAGTATTGCTGGTACTTACAAGTCCCCGACACTGAGAAGTGTCACAAACGCCTTCCTGGAACCTTTAGAGTCGTCCAGCTGACTCCCACTCTCGCAGTGGTCGATCCCCTCCTTTTGGATATCAGTTTGGATACCACCGGCTGTGTTTCTCTCCCCAACAGGACCACAGGTGCAGGTCTTGGTCTTAACTTTTGCAGCCTCTTATCCTGTGTTGCGAGGAAGCCTAACCCAGTAGGCTGGATTACCACAGTTATACGGGTGCTATATAGCACACTGGTATCAAAAGTTTCACTCAAGCGTACTAAGAATATGTATCAATAACAATACCAACTATTGTATACAATATTCTTAGTACGCTTTGGAAAACTTCTTGATACACAGTGTGCTATATAGCACCCGTATAACCTGTGTAATCCAGGCCCTACCGGGTTAGGCCACCTCCAACACACAGGATAAGAGGCCTGCAAAAGTTAAGACCAGACCTGCGACCTGTGGTCCTGTTGGGAGAGTAACACAGCCGGTATCCAAACTGATATCCAAAAGAGGGGATCGACCTCTGTGAGAGTGGGAGTCAGCTGGACGACTCTAAAGGTTCCAGAAGGCGTTTGTGACACTTCTCAAGTGTCGGGGAGCTTGTAAGTACAAGCTATACTTGCACATTTTGGGCTTGTTTGTTCCACTGATGTGCACTATGGTGGCGGGATGCGCCTTCTTTTTTATCTCTACATTTCTGCCAGATTCCTTCCTTTTGGGACACCAACAAAAGTTTTGAACGAAGGTTGCAACGGCCACCTCCTTTCCGTAAATTGAGAGTTACACCTTTCTGATTGACATTCTGTTCTATTGGGGAACACCCACACACCAGTACAGCTAAGTTACTGAGTATTTTGGTTCAATTTTTGGGACTTTATGTTACCTCTGACATTTATCATAATTTGTCTATGTTTATTATGTGTGACTAACACCCTTTGCAAATAATTTCCAACACTGTCATTCATAATTGTTCTGCTGGCGCACTGTTCTCTTTTTTAAATATGGCTAGGCTATTGGCCTAAAAGGTGGAAGGGTCACCTCAACTGAAAAAAATGAGCAGTGCCCGTGGGTCACAAGAGCACTAGGCTTAGCAGTAAAGTGGCGGCAAAATAAATACACCTTTACTTATGAATGAAGGTGGCCATTATTTTTAGTTTTTTTTAAATGCTAGGATTTACCAATCACTTTAACGTATTTACATTTTCAGTTTAGGTGAAGGTACATGCTGCTATTTCAAACAGATAAAATAAAGTAAAAGGAGTTATCTGGAAACAATTTAATACACTTCATCAGGTACAAATGGATCTTTGTGAACATTACATGGGGGGAAAAATATCACAGTGCACTGTCTCTTTAAGCAGCAGTTACCCCACACCCTGAATAAAGTTCATGGAGAAGCATGTAGGAAAATACCCTGTTTAATGCACGTAGTAGTTTGGACGATAAAGCTATTGACTGGCTGACAGTACAGAGGGCTTCTGGGGAGATAACAAAAGGCAGAACAGGCAAATCAACAATATAACTATATACTTTATTGAATGCAAACTTCATCTTAAACTCTGCAACAGCAATAGAGTTAAAAAGCCAAGGACTGGTCTTTTAATTTAATGTCACCCTTGCACATTGCTCCCAGCTCCAGGTCTTGGAGGATAAGTAGTTGCTGGTTGGTTACGCATGGTTATGCACGGATTAAAAGAAGCTGTATAGTCTTAAAGGGACAGTCTACACCCAGAATTTTTATTGTTTTAAAAGATAGATAATCCCTTTATTACCCATTCCCAGTTTTGCATGACCCACACAGTTATAATAATACACTTCTTAACCTCTGTGATTATCTTGTATCTAAGCCTCTGCAAACTGCCCTTTTTTCAGTTCTTTTGACAGACTTGCAGTCTAGCCAATCAGTGCCTGCTCCCAGATAACTCCACGTGCACCAAGCACAGTGTTTATCTATATGAAATACGTGAACTAACACCCTCTAGTGGTGAAAAAACTTAAAATGCAATCTGAAAAGAGGTGGCCTTCAAGGTCTAAGAAATTAGCATATGAACCTCCTAGGTTAAGCTTTCAACTAAGAATACCAAGAGAACAAAGCTAAATTGGTGATAAAAGTAAATGGAAAATTGTTTTAAAATTACATGCTCTATCTAAATCATGAAAGTTTATTTTGGCCTATGACTGTCCCTTTAAACACTTTGTAACCATATTTTGTGGTTTGCTAAATTGACATTCTGGAACCATAAAGGCCTATGCATATTCAAATGTACTGCTTTAAAGTAAGGCTCTCCAAACCGCAGTCCGCATTATCTGCTGCTCTCAAAGCCACAGACTGTTACTTTTTATTCATTATCAAAATTCCACACTGGACAAGTTACAGAGATATAATTTCCCTGATAAGATGAAGTGGTACACTTAATGGTTCAGGTTTCTAAACACATCTGACTTCACCAGCGTGAGGTACAAAAACTCAGGCCCACTACATAAAAAAGGCAGAAAAACCATGCTCTAATGATTCAAAGGGGGGCAGCCACTTAGTTAAGATTACCCAAAGTAATGAACCTCGTTTTCAGTAGCTGAATAGATCTACTAATATTACTGAGAAGTGGTCTCTACATTAATGAGTTGTGGTTTCGCTAGAAGCAGCATGATATAAATCAGCCATCCTATGTGTATGCGTTAGTAAATGTGTGGGTAGCACACAGCATTAATATTCCTTGCACCAACTACTTGCTGTGTTCAAGATCTTACTATGTGGGATTTTCTTCATGCCAGAGCCGTCCGGTCCCTTCCCACAGTCATAGGCCTGGATGGTAAAAGTATAGTCCCTTTTGTAGCTCACAGTCCAGCTTTTCAGTAAGAACGAATCACTCCCTCACCAGTGGATTTGTCAGTCTACCACTGCTTCAAAGGGGACATCCTGGTCATGAATTTTAAAGCCACAAATTTCACCTAAAACAAATGTTAGATGCCAAAACGGTTACAATCTGCAAACAGAAAATATTCAGATAAAAATACATAACCAAAAGAATAAAATAAAAACAAGACTATTTGGCAGCCAAGGCGTTGTGAGGAATCTGTGGGCAAGGCAAAAAAGCACTGTGCTTCAGTTAAATGGGTGAAGTCCAGGAATTTAGTACTGGATGAGCATGTGCCTGTCTGTCAAGCAACTCCAATTACTTTGCATCATACATGCAGGAATACAAAGAGACTGTGACAGGCATTTCACAGGAGCACTTGGATTACAGAAACAAAGAAAAAGAAATAAAGAGCATGCAGCCAAGGCCGCGGGGTGTTTAGATTAGGTGGATAAAATCATTGCCAAGCAATGGGAAATTAGCTGGGCAATGTCTTGGTTGAGGGGTTGTGATTTGTCTTTTAACCAGTGAGGGGGGTTAAAAAGCAGTCAGAAGTGAGAGATGAGGGAAGGCTCCAGCACTATATTTACAGAGATTCTGTCTAAAAAAAAAAGTCATCTGTGGGACTAAGGAAGCAATAAGGTAATGAAGTCTTCCTGTGCAATGTACCTGGCTTAAATCAGGGAATCAAAGAAAAAAAATATTCTGGATCAAAAAATGGAGAAATATCTCTCGTTCAGACATCCAATTCAAAAGCAAATAGCGTAATTTACACAACACGTGTTCATCAAAGGAATAACACCCCCAAACAATAGTGGTCAAGGGAATGTTACCTACATATAGGGGCGATCGTTCTATATATGCTGTACAGTGGTGTTCAGGATACTTCTGTACTAGGAATACTCACACCTCTGTACTCCTAGTAGACAAGTATCCTGAACACCCAGTTTTAACAGAGATACCCAAGATGACCAACTAGTCGGATCAGTGTTGCAACATGGGAAATAAAGCGTTAAGTGCCAGCCATCGATTGCTGCTATGAGAGTCCCTTAATTTACAGCTTTAAATATACCTAATTATTCAGGAAACACATGAATAAATATAAAATAATCATAGGTTGGGTAAATTACACGTTACTGTGTTTCAAAAGAGGTTAAACAGAGCAGACTTGATAATTGCCAGCAACCAATGAGCAGCGACTGCATTAATAATGGTTTGCACCGTGATGCCGCCCAGTCTGAGCTTTACTCTAATAGTAAGCTGCACACACTAGGTCTTCTGAAATGGATGTCTGATTACCAAGATATTTCTAGCCACAAAATTGTCCACATGCAATTCATTTTGACAAACAAAAGTAAATTAAAAAAAAAACAAAAAAAAAAAAAACAGAAGACTTAAAAAGGAACAGAGCAGGATCTTCTGTTTAAACCCCTTCAGCACCACTGCTCAGCAATCATTGCAGGCCGTGGTACTGAAGGAGCTAAGTGAGGATTCCCCCATTTTTATAACAAAACAGTTAGTGGGTTTATAAATCAGAGTAAAGGATAGAAAGAACCTTTATCTACCTTCTTTGGTGACTGTCACCTCAAAACTCTCTAAGGGAAAAAAGATAAACCCTGTGTCAGATATGCAGAAAAGACTGGATACAAAGGAGAACATACAGAAGACAGGTATATGTTACACATGATCACATTACGTCTACTCACCACATTCCTGTAGGACAGTTAGCTTTCCAAGAGCATTTAATAAACTAAACAACGTTTTCCCGACCCTCACAGGGCCCTTACGTATCACCTTCTAATGCATTTTGTACACAGTATTCATGGCTATTGCAACCTGACAGGTGGTGTTGATACTATAATGTATATGCAGTCTGTTTAAAAATAAAAAAATAGCTACAAAAAATCTAAACAATCTCACTTCAGTGCTAATAAGCGGTCACTACTTGAGAACATTTTGTCTGTTGTAAAATACAAAACTTTTAAATGTATCATTGTCGCTTTGGTTTTATACTATTCTTTAACAATAGTCTGAACCAAAAAGGCATTAAACACACATCACGTGGGGGGATGTGCTTGGTACCAAACTCCTACATATGGCCTTAATGGGAAAAAAAGGAAATACGGAGTGATAGATCCTGGTGGGGAAGCTTTACAGTCCACCCCAAGACTTACAAAGGAATCCCTGCCACTTAAAGTGATGGTAAATCCTAGTGATTTTGAAACGCTAGATTTACCAGTGCTACAATTAAAGGGGACTTTCAGTCATGAAGTATAAATAAGTTCCCCTTTATTTGCCTCCAGCCCGCCCATGGCAGAATGTTATTTTATCAATGAGGTGATGTCAGTCAATAGCGTGCTAGCCATACAGCATAATATGCCAGCTGGCCTGTACAGCTATTGGCTAAGAGGTGGAGGAAACTTCCCCCTCATTGAAAAAAATAGAGTTCGTCCGGGGGCTGCATGAGGCGCTCAGCACAGCATACGTTGAAGGCAAATAAGGAACTTTTAGCACAAAGTATTTTATACTTCATGACTAAAAGTCCCAATTCTATTTGTAGCACTGGTAAATTCCTAGCGTGATTAACCATCATTTTAATATAAATACATTACCTACCTTACATCAAACCCAAAAAACTCTTTCATGACTGAAAAAGAGTGTAAAATAAAAACCACAAAAACAAAAAAAATTTTCCAGTTACTTCTATTATCAAATGTACTTCATTCTCTTGGTATCCTGTGTTAAAAAGGAGGTAGGAAGGTGCAGGAGCGGACACATGACTGGAGCAATATATGGAAGCAGTTTTATAACAATGTTGTACAATTTGCAAGAACGTAGGTGGCAGCAGTTTCCTGTCATGTACTGCTCCAGAAATGTGTTCACTACCTATCTAGATATCTCGTCAATGAAAACTACTGATAATAGAAGGAAATTGAATCTTTTTTACAATTGCATACTGTCTGAATCACAAAAAACATTTTGGGTGTTACCTGTCCCTTTAATGACACAAGACCTTTTTACAGGATTTATACATGGTGATATTATAAAGTCTAAAGAAAAAACTAGGAAGCGCAGCAATTGCATTTTTATCTCTACTAGATCACTCTTTCTAGACACATGTAAGGTCGATTGGGAAACGGGATCGGTTATAGCTTTGTATAAACAACCCCAACAATCCCAGTGGTGACAAGAAAATGTAATCTTTTCAAAAAATCTAAAATATTTTTGCATCATTTTATCTTTATTATTTTCATTTTATTCTTTTGCAAAATGCAGACTCACACATGCAGTGTTTGCTCATTATCTATTCCCATCATTTCATGTTTATTTTTAAACAAATTTGCTCCTTGCTCATACTTTTAAAGTGACTTAGCAGTGCAAAAGGAGAAAGCTGCATTTCATTATTGCATCATTGTTCTCACATATAATGGTGCTTAACTTCTGCAAAGGTGTTAAACACATAGATAAAAGTAAGCTCCAGAGTGGCAATGCATATCTGCTTCATAACTAAACATGGCCTGGTGATTGGTGCCTACACACATTATGACATCACAGGCTGTGAGCTGCTATTTCAGCTGAGTAACTTAGCCATGGGTTGAACACATCAATCTATGAATAGTGCACTCCTTATGTCCCTTCAGGTAACAGATTTCGTTACAAGGACCAAATCTGGCTGCAGGGAGCTGAAGCCTGAGTGAGTCGCAGGGAGGTGCAAACGCTCAAAGTAAATCATCACTTTTTTGAAGATAAAAAAAATAAAAAAAAATATGCATCTCCGTTTTGCAAATTAAGATATAAAACATAGTTAAACAGGCATGTACATGTGCAAACTACTCATGAGTCTAGGGCAGTGCTAGGGCATGTACATGTGCAACTACTCATGAGTCTAGGGCAGTGCTAGGCATGTACATGTGCAATACTCATGAGTCTAGGGCAGTGCTAGGCATGTACATGTGCAACTACTCATGAGTCTAGGGCAGTGCTAGGCAATGTACATGTGCAACTACTCATGAGTCTAGGGCAGCAGTGCCTAGGCATGTACATGTGCAACTACTCATGAGTCTAGGCAGTGCAGTGCTAGGCATGTACATGGTGCAACTACTCATGAGTCTAGGGCATTGCTAGGCATGTACATGTGCAACTACTCATGAGTCTAGGGCAGTGCTAGGCATGTACATGATGCAACTACCTCATGAGTCTAGGGCAGTGCTAGGCATGTACATGTGCAACTACTCATGAGTCTTAGGGCAGTGCTAGGCATGTACATGTGCAACTACTCATGAGTCTAGGGCAGTGCTAGGCCATGTACATGTGCAACTACTCATGTGTCTAGGGCAGTGCTAGGCATGTACATGTGCAACTACTCATGAGAATAGGGCAGTGCTAGGCATGTACATGTGCAACTACTCATGAGTCTAGGGCAGTGCTAGCATGTACATGTGCAACTACTCATGAGACTAGGGCAGTGCTAGCATGTACAACAACTACTCATGAGACTAGGGCAGTGCTAGGCATGTACATGTGCAACTACTCATGAGACTAGGGCAGTGCTAGGCATGTACATGTGCAACTACTCATGAGTCTAGGGCAGTGCTAGCATGTACATGTGCAACTACTCATGAGTCTAGGGCAGTGCTAGGCATGTACATGTGCAACTACTCATGAGTCTAGGGCAGTGCTAGCATGTACATGTGCAACTACTCATGAGACTAGGGCAGTGCTAGCATGTACATGTGCAACTACTCATGAGTCTAGGGCAGTGCTAGGCATGTACATGTGCAACTACTCATGAGACTAGGGCAGTGCTAGCATGTACATGTGCAACTACTCATGAGACTAGGGCAGTGCTAGGCATGTACATGTGCAACTACTCATGAGTCTAGGGCAGTGCTAGGCATGTACATGTGCAACTACTCATGAGTCTAGGGCAGTGCTAGGCATGTACATGTGCAACTACTCATGAGTCCTAGGGCAGTGCTAGGCATGTACATGTGCAAACTACTCATGAGTCTAGGGCAGTGCTAAGGCATGTACATGTGCAACTACTCATGAGTCTAGGGCAGTGCTAGGCATGTACATGTGCAACTACTCATGAGTCTAGTGCAGTGCTAGCATGTACATGTGCAACTACTCATGAGACTAGGGCACGTGCTAGCATGTACATGTGCAACTAACTCATGAGTCTAGGCAGTGCTAGCATGTACACTTGCAACTACTCATGGAGACTAGGGCAAGTGCTAGGCATGTACATGTGCAAATACTCATGAGTCTAGGGCAGTGCTAGCATGTACAACTACTCATGAGTCTAGGGCAGTGCTAGCATGTACATGTGCAACTACTCATGAGTCTAGGGCAGTGCTAGGCATGTACATGTGCAACTACTCATGAGTCTAGGGCAGTGCTAGGCAAGTACATGTGCAACTACTCATGAGTCTAGGGCAGTGCTAGGCATGTACATGCTGCAACTACTCATGAGTCTAGGGCAGTGCTAGGGCAATGTACATGTGCAACTACTCATGAGACTAGGGCAGTGCTACTACTCATGAGTCTAGGGCAGTGCTAGCATGTACATGTGCAACTACTCATGAGACTAGGGCAGTGCTAGGCATGTACATGTGCAACTACTCATGAGTCTAGGGCAGTGCTAGGCATGTACATGTGCAACTACTCATGAGTCTAGGGCAGTGCTAGGCATGTACATGTGCAACTACTCATGAGTCTAGGGCAGTGCTCTCCAAACTGTGTGTCGTGACACAGTGTGTCGGCTACAGTACCAATTTTTTAAAATGTTATTATTTTTTTTGTTTTTGTTTCCGCCTGCACCCTATGCATATCACGTGATTGATACCTAGTGGGTTACAGTTCATCTTAACCTATTGGCGCAGCACAGCGGGAACTTAAACTATTCCTATTGGCAGCACATTGGCTCCTGACTGCAGGTGTAGTCTACTCAATCGGCTTGTGACTACATGTGTAGTCAGTGAGTGGGAGAGCCGTGTGTTTGCAGCCCGGGGAGTAGTCAGTCATGACTTGCAGAGCTCTGAGGGCAGTAGCTTAAACGCTGAGCTGAAGTCAGAAGTCAAAGTGTTGTTTTTTTGCAGCTAGCTCCCAGTAGTGCATTGCTGCTCCTACTCTTGATATATGGATAGGAAGTGGAAGCTTAAAAATGCTTGTTGATGAAATTCGAGTGTCTTTATCTAATATTCCACCAAATTATTCAGAAACAGTGTTCATCCCATCAACCTCATACATCCTATTAAAATAGTAATTAGCTATTGGTGTTATTAATTCTTGCACATACTTACTGTTACTTGTAAATACATTTTGTTATTATATAATTTATGTATGTGTCCGTATCTCTAAAAACAAGCTAGTTTAAAGTACTGTTTGCTAGTACAACTGAATTACTGTGTCGCGAAATGATGTAGGTCTAAAAAGTGTGTCACCAACATGAAAGTTTGGAAAGCTCTGGTCTAGTGACTACATGCACTCTGGGGCCTACACCTGAGGCTTTACCCAGAGAATAAAATCCTTATACCCAGAGAATAATCCTTATCCACAGCCTGAGGCCTGCACTTGCCCCCACTACCCCATTTTATCCAAAGCCTGGGGCCTGCACTTGCCCCCACTACCCCATTTTACCCACAGCCTAGGGCCTGCTCTTGCCCCCCCCCCTCTTTAACCACAGCCTGGGGCCTGCCCTTGCCCCCCCTTTACTCACAGCCTGGGGCCTGCCCTTGCCCCCCCCTTTAGGGCCTGCCCTTGCCAACCCTTTACTCACAGCCTGGGGCCTGCCCTTGCCCCCCCCCCTTTACTCACAGCCTGGGGCCTGCCCTTGCCCCCCCCCCTTTACTCACAGCCTGGGGCCTGCCCTTGCCCCCCCCCCCCCTTTACTCACAGCCTGGGGCCTGCCCTTGCCCCCCCCCCCCTTTACTCACAGCCTGGGGCCTGCCCTTGCCCCTCCCCCCCTTTACTCACAGCCTGGGGCCTGCCCTTGCCCCTCCCCCCCCTTTACTCACCGCCTGGGGCCTGCCCTTGCCCCTCCCCCCCTTTACTCACAGCCTGGGGCCTGCCCTTGCCCCTCCCCCCCTTTACTCACAGCCTGGGGCCTGCCCTTGCCCCTCCCCCCCCTTTACTCACAGCCTGGGGCCTGCCCTTGCCCCTCCCCCCCCTTTACTCACAGCCTGGGGCCTGCCCTTGCCCCTCCCCCCCTTTACTCACAGCCTGGGGCCTGCCCTTGCCCCTCCCCCCCTTTACTCACAGCCTGGGGCCTGCCCTTGCCCCTCCCCCCCTTTACTCACAGCCTGGGGCCTGCCCTTGCCCCTCCCCCCCTTTACTCACAGCCTGGGGCCTGCGCTTGCGCCCCCCCCCTTTACTCACAGCCTGGGGCCTGCCCTTGGCCCCCCCCCCCTTTACTCACAGCCTGGGACCTGCCCTTGCCCCCCCCCCCTTTACTCAAAGCCTGGGGCCTGCCCTTGCCCCCCCCCCCCTTTACTCAAAGCCTGGGGCCTGCCCTTGCCCCCCCCCCCCTTTACTCACAGCCTGGGGCCTGCCCTTGCCCCCCCCCCCTTTACTCACAGCCTGGGGCCTGCCCTTGCCCCCCCCCCTTTACTCACAGCCTGGGGCCTGCCCTTGCCCCCCCCCTTTACTCACAGCCTGGGGCCTGCCCTTGCCCCCCCCCCCTTTACTCACAGCCTGGTAGCAAAAAGCTCAAAATTGTCTCAGCACTGGGGTGAAAAAAAGTCGTAGCGGTGAAAGGGTTAAAAGGACATAAAAGCACAATAAAAAAAATATATACATTGCTGTAATGTGTTAGCGTACTATGTTACTGCAGAAATGCTTGTATATAACGATATGCAAAGTGTTTATATACATAAAGTTCAGCTCAAGAACAGCCATGCACTACTATGAGCTAGCTGATCACACCTGGTGAGACAATGACATATGTTTGTAGCCACCAATCACCTAGCTCCCAGTAGAGCATTGCTTCAAATTTTACCCACAAAAATAAAATCTTTAAATATTTTAAAACCTTTATTTAGCAGATATTTTGCAATGTGTTTACTAATTGCAAACAGAGTATGTATATAAAAAAATATTCCTTTAAAAAGACCACTAAAAGGGACACTGAACCCGAAATGTTTCTTTTGTGATTCAGATAGAGCATGACATTTAGCAACTTTATAATTTACTTCTATTATCAAATTTTCTTAATTCTCTTTGTATCTTTATTTGAAATGCAAGAATGTAAGTTTAGATGCCGGCCCATTTTTGGTGAACAACCTGGGTTGTTCTTGCTGATTGGTGGATAAATTCATCCACCAATAAAAAAAAAGTGCTGTCCAAAGTTCTAAACCCAAAAAAAAGCTTAGTTGCCTTCTTTTTCAAATAAAGATAGCAAGAGAACGAAGAAAAATTGATAGTAGTAAATTAGAAAGTTGCTTAAAGGGACAGTCTACACCAGAATTGCTATTGTTTTAAAAGATAGATAATCCCTTTATTACCCATTTCCCAGTTTTGCATAACCAACACAGTTATAATAATATACTTTTAACCTCTGTGATTATCTTGTATCTAAGCCTCTGCAAACTGCCCCTTTATTTCAGTTCTTTTGACAGACTTGCAGTTTAGCCAATCAGTGCCTGCTCCCAGATAACTTCACATGCATGAGCACAGTGTTATCTATATGAAAAACATGAACTAACACCCTCTAGTGGTGAAAAACTGTTAAAATGTATTCTGAAAAGAGGTGGCCTTCAAATGAGTTGTAGATTTTTTTATAACAAATTTCAGTTATGTATATTTCCACTCCGCCTGTACCATGTGATAGCAATTAGCCAATCACAAATGCATATTCGTATAGTCTGTTAATTATTGCGCATGCTCAGTAGGAGCTGGTGACTCAAAAAGTGTAAATATAAAAGACTGTGCACATTTTTTTAAGAAAAGTAAATTGGAAAGTTGTTTAAAATTACATGCTGTATCTGAATCATGAAAATTTAATTTGACCTGAGTGTCCCTTTAAACCAAAGTTGCTCAGGGTTGTGTGTGTGTTATCGAATACATTCCATGCTCATATAGTGTCACTGTGTGGTCCCAATTCATCAAGTTCATGGCTAAGGAGAGCCGTATGTTTTCTCCAAGTAAAAGCAGACCCACTTTTTTCTAATTGTCAGGCACTATTGTAATATAGGAACACAAGTGAGAATATTAAAAGACACAGTTCCCCACTAACAAGGAGCTCTGATGATAATTTGCCTTCTATGGAAGCCAGTCTGCTCAGAGGCTTTATCTGGTTCCCAGGAGGCACCCAGCACACACATGTATCAGTTTTATCTACATAATGGAACAGCTTCAAATAAAAGCTACGGACCATGACCTCATTGTTCTGCATGATGAACCATGGAGGAGTGGTGAAATAATTAGCAGTGTAAATCAGTACCAGAGGCTAAAAACTAGTTCCTTATAACTGGAGATGTGAATACAAAAAATTTAAAAAGTCTGAAATTGCACAAAGAATTGTTAAATATTTTTAAGAGCTGAACAGAGGCTGGAGAGGTTACAGAAAAGTGAGCAACAAGGTCATTCAATTTTCTCTGCCCAATACAAGGAAACAAATTCAGAGAGGCTAAAATCCTTTACAGGGACAGCCTGAAAATTGTGTTTTTACAACTGGAGAACAGACAGGACTAACCATAGCCCATATCTGTCCCTGACTGGCCTCAGCACAGATGAGTTACTGTAAAACAAAACCTGTTTTGCCAGCATAATGACTCCTCCAAAGCAAGGAATAGGTGGAGTCTGGCAAGCAAAGTGTTTGCCGAAAAATATTGTAATTGCATGGTATTTAATGTCCCTTTAAGAGACCGTAAAGGCATACTTGAATATCAAGAAGCTTGTACTCACCAGATGTTTATATTACTACACTAATATGCAGATTTCTCTGTCACACCTATAATGTAACTAAAAAGGGCAAAAAAAGCTCCTGAATTAACCCTTTCGTGACCGGGTTATAAAGTCTAAATCGGAACAACGTTCCGTTGTAGACAAATTTAAATCACGAGATTTCAATTATAGGATCGGGTCTGGGGGGGGGCGTCCCTATGACGCTAGGAACGCCCTCCAGACCGCAATCAAATCCTGCAAGGCAGTAGGCTTCAGGACAACCGTTGGCTATGACGTTGTATTCCGTCATAACAGCTTTAAAGCCCAGCAGCGTTGTGACGGAATACAAAGGCATAATGGAGGGAAAAGGTTAATGCACACGGGTAGCAATAAGGTTCTAATTTACAATAGTAAACCTACTTTTTTAGAACCCACTGGAAAGCACCACTGTCACTGCTGTCTATAGTGCTTTCCACTACCACCATCTATGCACTCCAGTGTACTTAAAGGGACATTAACGGGACAGTCTACACCAGAATGTTTACGGTTTAAAAAGATAGATAATCCCTTTATTTACCATTCCCGAGTTTTGCATAACCAACACAGTTCTAATAATAAACATTTTACCTCTGCAGACTGCTTCCTTATTTCAGTTCTTTTGGCAAACCTAGGAGTGTGGACTGGAGGAAGTGTTGCCATAAGTTTTATTTTTACTATTGTATTTATATAACCCTGTTAGACCCTACAAAAAGTCATTAAAACACATGGTTAGCTCCAGACAGCAATGCACTGCTGAAACCATCTGCTGAACCAATGACCAGAGACAAATGTCTTTAGCCACCAATTACCAGCTAGCTCCCAGTAGTGTACATTTCTCTTTTTCATCAAAGGATGCCACAAGAACAAAGCACATTTGGAAATAGAAGTGAATTTAAAAGTGTCTTAAAATGACATGGTCTGTCTGAATCATACAAGTTTAATTTTTACCATACTATTCCTATTTAAAAAGGACAGTCTAGTCAAAATGAAACGTTTGCAATTCAGTTGCGGCATGCAATTTTTAACAACTTGCCAATTTTCTTTTATCTTAAAATCTGCTTTGTTCTCTTGGTATTCTTTGTTGAAAGCTAAACATATGTAGGCTCATATTCTAATTTCTAAAGTCTAAACCCTTGAAGGCCGCTTCTAATCTCAGTGCATTTTGACAGTTTTTCACAGCTAGACAGTGCAAGTTCATGTGTGCCATATAGATAACATTGTGCTCACTCCTGTGGCATTACTTATGAGAGGGCTCTGGATTGGCTAAAATGCATGTCTGTCAAAAAAACCTGAAATAAAGGGGCAGTGTGCAGAGACTTAGATACAAGGTAATCAAAGTATATTAATATAACAGTGTTGGTTATGCAAAACTGGGGTATTGGGTAATAAAGGGATTATCTATCTTTTTAAACAATACATTTTTTCGAGTAGACTGTCCCTTTGAGCTAATAAGGAGTAGAGAAATACATTTACTGCACCTTTAATAATGTAACGATTTATCAGTCAGTAATGCATTAGCAGGAAATACAAAACCAATACTGCAACACTAGGTTCAAATTGGAATGTAACAGTTTGGACACTGTTAATATTCTGCTAAATATATGAATATTAAACGTGTGCAACTGAGAAAGTTGTGACAATCTTATGTACAGTGCAGCACTCAGTATCAGAGAATAAAACATGAGAGAATATTGTTTGGTGCTGGGGGGGGGGGGGGAATTCATTACCCTTTAAATTGTTTAACTACACATAGAAATAAAAAAAAAACACAATTTATGCTTACCTGATAAATGTATTTCTCTTGTGGTGTATCCAGTCCACGGATCATCCATTACTTGTGGGATATTCTCATTCCCAACAGGAAGTTGCAAGAGGACACCCACAGCAGAGCTGTTATATAGCTCCTCCCGTAACTGCCACTCCCAGTCATTCGACCGAAGACAAGCAAGAGAAAGGAGAAACCATAGGGTGCAGTAGTGACTGTAGTTTAAATGAAAAAATTACCTGCCTTAAAATGACAGGGCGGGCCGTGGACTGGATACACCACAAGAGAAATAAATTTATCAGGTAAGCATAAATTGTGTTTTCTCTTGTAAGGTGTATCCAGTCCACGGATCATCCATTACTTGTGGGATACCAATACCAAAGCTAAAGTACACGGATGAAGGGAGGGACAAGGCAGGTACTTAAACGGAAGGTACCACTGCCTGTAAAACCTTTCTCCCAAAAATAGCCTCCGAATAAGTAAAAGTATCAAATTTGTAGAATTTTGAAAAAGTATGAAGCGAAGACAAAGTCGCCGCCTTGCAAATCTGTTCAACAGAAGCCTCATTTTTAAAGGCCCAAGTGGAAGCCACAGCTCTAGTAGAATGAGCTGTAATCCTTTTAGGAGGCTGCTGGCCAGCAGTCTCATAGGCTAAGAGGATTATGCTTCTTAGCCAAAAAGAAAGAGAGGTTGCCGAAGCCTTTTGACCTCTCCTCTGTCCAGAGTAGACAACAAACAAAGCAGATGTTTGTCGAAAATCTTTAGTAGCTTGTAAGTAAAACTTTAAAGCACGAACCACGTCCAGATTGTGTAATAGACGTTCCTTCTTTGAAGAAGGATTAGGACACAAGGATGGAACAACAATCTCTTGATTGATATTCTTGTTGGATACCACCTTAGGTAAAAACCCAGGTTTGGTACGCAGGACTACCTTATCCATATGGAAAATCAGATAAGGAGAATCACATTGTAAGGCAGATAACTCGGAGACTCTGCGACCCGAGGAAATAGCTACCAAAAAAAGAACTTTCCAAGATAAAAGTTTGATATCTATGGAATGAAGAGGATCAAATGGAACTCCTTGAAGAACCTTAAGAACCAAATTTAAGCTCCATGGCGGAGCAACAGGTTTAAACACAGGCTTGATTCTAACTAAAGCCTGACAAAATGCCTGAACGTCTGGAACATCTGCCAGACGCTTGTGCAAAAGAATAGACAGAGCAGAAATCTGTCCCTTTAAGGAACTAGCTGACAATCTTTTTTCCAAACCTTCTTGGAGAAAGGATAATATCCTGGGAATCCTGACTTTACTCTATGAGTAACCCTTGGATTAACACCAATAAAGATATTTACGCCATATCTTATGATAAATTTTCCTGGTGACAAGCTTTTGTGCCTGTATTAAGGTATCAATGACTGACTCGGAGAAGCCACGCTTTTTATAAAATCAAGCGTTCAATCTCCATGCAGTCAGTCTCAGAGAAATTAGATTTGGATGGTGGAAAGGACCCTGAAGTAGAAGGTCCTGTCTCAGAGGCAGAGTCCATGGTGGAAAGGATGACATGTCCACTAGATCTGCATACCAGGTCCTGCGTGGCCACGCAGGCGCCATTAAAATCACTGATGCTCTCTCCTGCTTGATCTTGGCAATCAGTAGAGGGAACAGAGGAAACGGTGGAAACACATAAGCCAGGTTGAAAGACCAGGGCGCTGCTAGAGCATCTATCAGCGTTGCCTTGGGATCCCTGGACCTGGATCCGTAACAAGGAAGCTTGGCGTTCTGTCGAGACGCCATGAGATCCAGTTCTGGTTTGCCCCAACGATGAATCAATTGTGCAAACACCTCCGGATAGAGTTCCCACTCCCCCGGATGAAAAGTCTGACGACTTAGAAAATCCGCCTCCCAGTTCTCTACACCTGGGATATGGATAGCGGATAGGTAGCAAGAGTGAATCTCTGCCCAGCGAATTATTTTTGAGACTTCTAACATCGCTAGGGAACTTCTTGTTCCCCCTTGATGGTTGATGTAAGCCACAGTCGTGATGTTGTCCGACTGAAATCGGATGTACCTCAGAGTTGCTAACTGAGGCCAAGCCTGAAGAGCATTGAATATCGCTCTCAGTTCCAGAATATTTATTGGAAGAAGTGTCTCCTCCTGAGTCCACGATCCCTGAGCCTTCAGGGAGTTCCAGACTGCACCCCAACCTAGAAGGTGGCATTTGTTGTTACAATTGTCCAATCTGGCCTGTGAAATGTCATACCTTTGGACAGATGGACCAGAGATAGCCACCAGAGAAGAGAATCCCTGGTCTCTTGATCCAGATTTAGTAGAGGGGACAAATCTGTGTAATCCCCGTTCCACTGACTGAGCATGCATAGTTGCAGCAGTCTGAGATGTAAGCGTGCAAACGGCACTATGTCCATTGCCGCTACCATTAAGACGATTACTTCCATGCACTGAGCCACCGAAGGGCGCGGAATGGAATTTAGAACACGGCAGGAATTTAGAAGCTTTAATAACCTGGACTCCGTCAGGAAAATTTTCATTTCTACAGAATCTATCAGAGTCCCTAGGAAAGAAACTCTTGTGAGTGGGGATATAGAACTCTTTTCCTCGTTCACTTTCCACCCATGCGACCTCAGAAATGCCAGTACTATGTCCATATGAGATTTGGCAATCAGGATGTCGTCTAAATAAGGGGCCACTCATATGCCCCGCGGCCTTAGGACCGCCAGAAGCGACCCTAGAACCTTCGTGAAGATTCTTGAGGCTGTAGCTAATCCAAAAGGAAGAGCTACTAACTGGTAATGCCTGTCCAGAAAGGCAAACCTGAGAAACCGATGATGATCTTTGTGTATCGGAATGTGAAGATAAGCATCCTTTAGATCCACTTTAGTCATATATTGACCCTCCTGGATCATAGGTAGGATGATACGAAAAGTTTCCATTTTGAATGATGGAACTCTGAGGAATTTGTTTAAGATCTTTAGATCCAAAATTGGTCTGAAGGTTCCCTCTTTTTTGGGAACCACAAACAGATTTGAGTAAAAACCCTGGTCTGTTCCTCCTTTGGAACTGGATGGATCACTCCCATAACTAGGAGGTCTTGTACACAGTGTAAGAATGCCTCTCTCTTTATCTGGTTTGCAGATAATTGTGAAAGGTGAAATCTCCCTTTTGGGGGGGAAGCTTTGAAGTCCAGAAGATATCCCTGGGATATAATTTCCAATGCCCAGGGATCCTGAACATCTCTTGCCCATGCCTGGGCGAAGAGTGAGAGTCTGCCCCCTACTAGATCCGTTACCAGATAGGGGGCCGTTCCTTCATGCTATCTTAGAGGCAGCAGCAGGCTTTTTGGCCTGCTTACCTTTGTTCCAGGTCTGGTTTGGCCTCCAGACCGTCTTGGACTGAGCAAAAGTTCCCTCTTGTTTTGCATTAGAGGAAGTTGATGCCGCACCTGCCTTGAAGTTTCGAAAGGCACGAAAATTAGACTGTTTGGGCCTTGATTTGGACCTGTCCTGAGGAAGGGCATGACCTTTTCCTCCAGTGATATCAGCAATAATCTCCTTCAAACCAGGCCCGAATAGGGTCTGCCCCTTGAAGGGAATGTTAAGCAGCTTAGATTTTGAAGTCACGTCAGCTGACCATGATTTAAGCCATAGCGCCCTACGCGCCTGTATAGCAAAACCAGAATTCTTAGCCGTTAGTTTAGTCAAATGAACAATGGCATCAGAAACAAAAGAATTGGCTAGCTTAAGTGCTCTAAGTTTGCCAAGTATGTCATCCAATGGAGTCGCTACCTGTAAAGCCTCTTCCAGAGACTCAAACCAGAACGCCGCAGCAGCAGTGACAGGAGCAATGCATGCAAGGGGCTGTAGGATAAAACCTTGTTGAATAAACATTTTCTTAAGGTAACCTTCTAATTTTTTATCCATTGAATCTGAAAAAGCACAACTGTCCTCAACAGGGAGAGTAGTACGCTTTGCTAGAGTAGAAACTGCTCCCTCCACCTTAGGGACTGTCTGCCATAAGTCCTGTGTGGTGGCGTCTTTAGGAAACATTTTTCTAAAAATAGGAGGGGGAGAGAACAGCACACCTGGCCTATCCCATTCCTTAGTAATAATTTCTGTAAACCTTTTAGGTATTGGAAAAACATCAGTACACAGTCTACACAATTTCTCTGGTACTGCAATTGTGTCACAGTCATTCAGAGCAGCTAAAACCTCCCTGAGCAATACGCTGAGGTGTTCAAGCTTAAATTTAAATGTAGAAATATCAGAATCGGGTATCTTTCCTGAGTCGGAAACATCACCCACAAACTGAAGCTCTCATTCCTCAGCTTCTGCATATTGTGAGGCAGTATCAGACATGGTTCTTAAAGAGTCAGTATGCTCTGCATTTCGTCTAACCCCAGAGCTATCTCGCTTACCTCTAAATTCAGGTAGTCTGGCTAATACCGCTGACAGTGTATTATCCATGACTGCCACCATGTCTTGTAAAGTAATCGCTATGGGCGCCCTAGATGTACTTGGCGCCATTTGAGCGTGAGTCCCTTGAGCGGGAGTCAAAGGATCTAACACGTGGGGAGAGTTAGTCGGCATAACTTCCCCCTCGTCAGATTCCTCTGGTGATAAATTTTTTAAAGACAGAATATGATCTTTATTGCTTAAAGTGAAATCAGTACATTTGGTACACATTCTAAGAGGGGGTTCCACCATGGCTTTTAAACATAATGAACAAGGAGTTTCCTCTATGTCAGACATGTTTGTACAGACTAGCAATGAGACTAGCAAGCTTGGAAAACACTTTAAATCAAGTTAACAAGCAAATATAAAAAACGGTACTGTGCCTTTAAGAGAAACAAATTTTGTCAAAATTTGAAAAACAGTGAAAAAAGGCAGTAAATCAAACGAAATTTTTACAGTGTATATAATAAGCTAACAGAGCATTGCACCCACTTGCAAATGGATGATTAACCCCTTAGTTCAAAAAACGGATCAAAAAAAAAACAGACTTTTTTAACAGTCACAACCAACTGCCACAGCTCTGCTGTGGCCCTACCTTCCCCAATAAATGACTTTAGGCCCTTTAGATATGTCCTGTAGCATTCAGGGGACTTCTGAGGAAAACTGAATGTCTCAGTCTGTAATTTTAACTGCGCAAAAAAGCGCTAAAATAGGCCCCTCCCACTCATACTACAACAGTGGAAAGCCTCAGGAAACTGTTTCTAGGCAAAAATAAAGCCAGCCATGTGGAAAAAACTAGGCCCGAATAAAGTTTTATCACCAAAGCATATATAAAAACGATTAAACATGCCAGCAAACGTTTTATATTGCATTTTTATAAGGGTATTACCCCTGAGAGTAAGCATGATACCAGTCGTTATTAAATCACTGTATTCAGGCTTAACTTACATTAATCCGGTATCAGCAGCCTTTTCTAGCATTTCCAATTCCAGAAAAAATTGTAACTGCACATACCTCATAGCAGAGTAAACTGCACGCCATTCTCCCGCTGAAGTTACCTCTCTCCTCAGACATATGTGAGAACAGCAATGGATCTTAGTTACAACCTGCTAAGATCATAGAAAACTCAGGCAGATTCTTCTTCTATTTCTGCCTGAGATAAAATAGTACAACTCAGGTACCATTTAAAAATAACAAACTTTTGATTGAAGAAAATAAACTATTTTTCACCACTCTCTCTTACTACCTCCATGCGTGTTGAGAGTTGCAAGAGAATGACTGGATATGGCAGTTAGGGGAGGAGCTATATAACAGCTCTGCTGTGGGTGTCCTCTTGCAACTTCCTGTTGGGAATGAGAATATCCCACAAGTAATGGATGATCCGTGGACTGGATACACCTTACAAGAGAAATATGTTATTGGATTTAAAGGAACACTAAAGTCAAAATTAAACTTTCATTATTCAGATAGAACACAATTTAAACAACTTTCCAATTCACTTTCATTATATAAATATGCACAATCTTTTTATAAGCACACTTTCTGGGGCACAAGTTTCTACTGAGCATGTGCAAAATTCACAGTATTTATGTATATGCATTTTGTGATTTGCTGGTGGCTGTCACATAATGCAGTGGGGAAAGGAAAATGGAACTAAATTTGTCAGGAAAAAAAATACTCAAACTAAGTGCTTCGGCATTGTCTCTTTATTATGCAAGTATTCTGTGTTTAATAGTCCTTAAAAGAAACAGTTAAATTTCTACCAATGTGAAAATAAATTCACCTAATTATTAGCAAAACAAGGGGATTACGAAAGATAAAGTCGCTGCAGTAAATTGGCCATGTCTATAGGTACAAGGTAAATGGATTTGAGTGTTATTATGATCTCTCTCTTTATTATCATCTTTATTTGTAATGTGCCAACAGATATGGCAGAGCTAGACAGGGGTACAAGACAGGGGCAAGAGGATTACAGTAAGCTGGAAAAACAAGACTGAGTTTGCACATTCACACAAGACTGTCACAAGGTCTGATAAAGACTAATCAAGTGTTTCAGATGTCTGTATAATAAACATATTAAAAAAGTATCTTGTTCCAAAGAAGTTTTATATTTAAGCACATGGTTAATTGGACACCATTGTGCTTCATGTCACAAATTCTGAATGCACTTCTGACATTAAAGGGGCATTAGCATTAGCTCTGAGGGGGAAAATTTAGATATCAAAGACTTACGTAGTGAAAAAATAATATTAAATGGACTGAATGTAGGGGGGGCGGAGCTAGCCGTCATAGAGAGAAGCTGTGTTCAGATAGAGCTCCAGCACAAAAATTGATTAAAACCCTCTCAAACCTCATATTATTGCCGACAGATAACAGCAAACAGCAGCAAGCTTAAGCAGGACACAGGCTCAAACGATATTGGACCTGATTTGTGTCCCAGAGCCGTGACACAAACATTTGGTGCAACCACTTCCAGAGCCTAATCAGGAAAGACCGCGGCTGCGGCCTACATCGGATCCGGAGGTAGGAGCTACACAATTCATAACAGCATAAGTGGGAAGAGCACACTCCAGACTTTAGCCTACATAAAATAAGCTTTTTTTTTTTCTCTGCTCTCTGGCTTTATATTTAAAGTAGAAATTATTGGGATATACTGAGGAGATTGAGCCTGCAGGATTGGAGAGGCGGGAAAATCGCCATCTTTAAGTTCAAAAAGACTGTTATACTCCTGCAGAGACCCAGCAATTTTTATATTTGTGATATCTGTCTCTCTAGGACAGTAATAGCAATCAAGCTGCAAATTGCACAAGGCTAGCACACAAGCTTACAAGAACAGCACAGCAGACACTTAGTGGGGAAAAGCACGGCAACAGTTAGCAGCACCTAATAATCTTCCAGGCCGTATTATAATGTCTACTGGATGTCGGGATGCACTGCTGCCCAACATGAGGAGCCAAGTGCTTTATATGGGTCTCAAGGATTTACTGGAGGAATATGGGAAGATGTGCGAGAGGCTTGATGCCCTTATAGGCACAATACAAGCGGCTCGTACACGTGGCGACACGTGGCGACAATGCTGCAGAGAAGAGCATAGCAATACGGGAGCCGCAAAGCAACAAGGTACCTGCAGCTCTCCATCTGTGATGTAACAGTATTTGTTTTTCTTTTTTTCCTTACCCTGTGTTCTGTTTTATCTGGAGACGCATGATAAGCCTATAGCTGTTTGCTGTAATATACTGCATTTATAACAAATTCTTTATAGGGAACTATGTGGGTTTGCATGTAGGGTCTGTCTCATCTGCTTGTGTGGTGAAGTATTAATGCATTTTTTACTGATTAAAGTGAGGATTAGTGCTGAGTAGTATCATTTTGAGTGTTAGAGCTTTTCCATGCTTGGATTTGGCAACTTATAACTGTATGATGATCCATTTATACACTGTTCGTAAGTAAATCCAATCAATGATATAGTGTCAATAGATAGATAACAAACCCAGCACCATTGGAGTCTCTAATGTGTTACTTCTAGGAACTTCTGACTTCTCGCTCCGTTCCTCCATCCCTCCCCCCCCCTTTCTTTGTTGAAACATATGCCCTAAATCAATACCTGTGTAAAGACTTTGCACCTGCCTTAAAATGGTTAAAGATACGTCTAAGCGACGGCCTTTAGGCCTGAATATCCACCTAGCGAAGACTTTAAGGACATTGGACTTATTTGACACTCAAATGGTTTCCTGTGAGGATTTTCAGAGCATATCAAATTAGTTACTGTACTTTGTGAATGTATGATGTTTATCACATGATAGTAATACAATCGTTTATATTACCTCAAATATCTAAATGTGAAGTGTTTAGTGCACCACGGCTGTGTGTAATGATCACTAGACAGTCCTGGATGACCTTCCTGTGAGGATTTTCAGATCATAACAAATTAGCTACTGTACTTTGTGAATGTATGATGTTTTTCACATGATAGTATTATAATTAGGGTTGCACCGATACCATTTTTTTATGACTGAGTACAAGTACCGATACTTGTTTTCAAATACTCGCCGATACCAATTACCGATACTTTTTTTTTTATGTCATGTGACAGTTTACCAAGCACAATACAGACTAATTATTTAAGATTCCTTCTTTATAATTATAAAGGGCTGTAATTCAAAAGACATTATAAAATAATAAAAAAGTTCACTGAACATGTTTATAAATAAAAAATATTACAATAAAATATTACATTTAAAGGGGTGATGCAACTGGGTTGTAGGGCTGTTATATAACATCAATCTGACATTTGTATGGAGGTTTGACTCTAAGTTGAACAGTCTTTCACTTTCCACCATACTGCATGGGGCAGAAAGATATTTTTGAGCCATTTTAGCCAGAGCTGGAAATCTGTTTATTAACTGCCTAGTACTTCAGGGGTTTGTCTGAATGAGGTACAGTAATCTCTCCTACAATAATACAAATAACAGCAATTTGTATTGTCAGAACAGTAGTAAACAATTTTTAGTTTAGTCTCCTCTCCAGTTTAAAACGAAATGGGAAAATTCAGTTTGAAAAAACGCCACAAGATAGCATATGAGTAGGAAGTGGAGGTATCGGTTTAAGTATCGGTGCATTTGCACGAGTACAAGTACTCATGCAAATACTTGGTATCGGTACCGATACCGATACTAGTATCGGTATATCCCTAATTATAATCATTTCTATTGTCTTAAATAGGTAATTGTGCAATGTTTAATGCACCACAATTGTGTGTAATAATTACTAGACAGTTCTGGATAACCTACATGAGCATAATATTTAGCCCTAGAATTGTCTCTGTGTGGGGAATCACAGCATTTAATGATAGACCTAACTATGGGTTTGCCTCTGGATAGCATTGTCTAAATCCCACTTTAGCGGTGGGGGAGGTCCTGGTCTTTTGTATATAACTTTAATTTTTTGTTATTATATGATCTGTATACCTAAGTCCCCCCATAAACTGAATATCTATAAGGGCTTAATGTGATTCCGTGTAGTGACCTTAGATACCTACCAAAAGTTACCTAATTACCAGTTATGCCCGACTTGTATAATTGCTTCTGTGTATTCTATGTGATAGATATCTATAGGCCCAAAAGTGGTCTATATCCTGCTAAACCCCTCAGTTAGTGTGATGTGTATTCGAGGGTCCAAAAGCGGCCTGAGCAATTATGGAGGGACAAAAATAGAGGGTGGCGGAGAGGTTGCTCCCCAGTTTGCCTACTATACTGTGAGATATTCATGTTAGTCGTTATATGTGTATATGTTTCATTGAGTAACCTGTATGTTGTATACTTTATTACCCTCAATAAAAATATAAATTAAAAAAAAAAAAAAAAAAAAAAAAAAAATGGACTGAATGTAACATCAGGTTATAATTTAAAGGGGCAGTCAACACCAGATTTTTGTTGTTTTTAAAAAGATAGATAATCCCTTAATTACCAATTCCCCAGTTTTGCATAACCAACAGTTATAATACACGTTTTACCTCTGTAATTACCTTGTATCTAAGACTCAGCAGACTGCATCCTTATTTCAGTTCTTTTGACAGACTTCCATTTTTGCCAATCAGAGCTGTCTCCATGATAAATTCACGTGCATGAGCTCAATGTTATCTATATGAAACATGTGAACTAATGCCCTCTAGTGGTGAAAAACTATCAAAATGCATTTAGATTAGAGGCGGCCTTCAAGGTCTAAGAAATTAGCATATGAACCTCCTAGGTTTAGCTTTCAACTAATAATACCAAAAGAACAAAGCAAAATTGGTGATAAAAATAAATTGGAAAGTTGTTTAAAATTACATGCCCTATTTGAAACATGAAAGTTTTTTTGGACTTGACAGTCCCTTTAAATACATTTTTGTTGAAATCAAATAAATGTTAACAAGACTAAACAAATAAAAAGAGTCAATTAAAACATAAATGCATTTCTAGGGCTTTAACTAAATTCCTACTTCACCAACAGTAATGAAGGAACTAATGTTATAAAGGAGAGATATGAAGGGCAAATCCCTCCTGGACTATAGCTGTGCCACTCTCATTACAGGTTCTGTTATGCAGTGAGAAAAGCAATAATATGCGCTCATTCAAATTCCAGGCACGTGTTCTCTTCAGCTCCCAGCAAGTTCACAAACTCCTTTGGTACTGAAACCTTCTTTTATTCCTGCTAATCTTAAAACCGCATCACCTGTGAGAAGTCAGCCTTGTACGGAACCCAGCAGTGCTAATGTGAATCTTCCTTACCCCAAAGCCTGGACTAGAGAGTATTCCACCCCATTATGCTTTCTTACAACGTACACAACACAAAAAGCCCTTTATCATACTGAAATGGTACCAGAAAGAACAACGTTATACAGGAGTTTGTTCCATAATCGGCCCATCTTTCAATTTATAGTAAAAACTACAACAACAAAAAAACGTGTTTGTCCATGGTTTCACCATTTCATCAGCCAAAAGGGATACAGACAACACATGTAAATGGTCTGTTAAAGGAATCTGACACTGCTGTAAGGGTTAATTAGCTTAGACACAAAATAACATGCCAACGATATCTTGTCAATTTCCTGTACGTATTTTTCAAAAGATCAACATAGCAATTTTTTTTAAACATTCAAAATAATGATAAAAAAAAAAATGAAATTTCCCTGTAAAATATTAAAATACACGTCTTGCCTCTATTTAAAGAGAAGAACATTAAAGTAAAAATACGTCTTTAACATTAAATAATCAGCTATAGTCCTGGTCATGAGTAAAGAGGTCGGTACTGCTATACCATACAGTGCCTCAGCCCACAGCTGCTGTCACCATCACTGGGAAAGTGCTACAAAAGCCGTCCCTTTCAGGCATGTCCAAGACCCCTTGGTTTGAGTTTTGTTAACAGCTATTCAGTGGAATTTTAGATGACATTCCAGCAGTCAGCAGACAGTACGTCAGCCTAATTCCCAGGCTAACAAAACACATCACCATAGGGGCCTAACATGGAGAGAATGAGGCAAGAACGGTTCTCCAACCATAAGGATGGTTTGCAGTAGAAACTAAACTCATCATCATTCAATAGTCACCATAATTGTGACCAGCTGTGCTCAGCTAAAGCAGAGTGACCTTTATGGTTTTACATCTAGAAGAGGAGAGCTTGTTTATGTTTATACAGAAGGTACAAGGGTGGGCACATACAGCCCCTGTAACCCTGAGCAAAACAAGGCATTTAATAGTTTCTTAGCTCAGGTATACACAGCTAAAGACTATTACACATGGAGTGCTCAGTTTTTCATCAAGTAGATTGGCAGATTGCTGTGACATGCAACACTGTATTATGGGATATATAACTGCACCTGGCTTGTGGAGAAAAACACATACAAAGTGCGTCTCCTTCATATTCTTTAACATCTGAATTGCATTATGTACTTGTCAGGTCTTAACTGAGAGGCAGGATTCACTGTGTAGACAAACCCCACCTTGACTGTAAGAATTAGATTGACTGGTTCAATTACTAAATAAATCTCACTTGTTTAAAGGGACAGTTTACAACAAAATTGTTATTGTTTAAAAAGATAAACACCTTTACTACCCATTCCCCAGCTTTGCACAACCAACGTTGTTATATTAATATACTTTATTACATTCAAACCTCTAAACTTCTGCTTGTTTCTAAGAAACTACAGCCTCTTATTACATGCTTTTTTTATTAGCTTTCACAACAAGAGACTGCTAGGTTATGTGGGCCATATAGATAACATTGTGCTCACTCCCGTGGAGTCATTTAGGAGTCTGCACTGATTGGCTAAACTGCATGTCTGTCAAAAGCTCTGAGATAAGGGGGCAGTCTGCAGAGGCTTAGATACAAGGTAATCAGAGGTAAAAAAAAGTATATTAATATAACCATGTTGTCTGTGCAAAACTGGGAAATGGGTAATAAAGGGATTTTCTATCTTTTTTTTTTTTATCAAAGTTTTTTATTAAAGGGACAGTCAACACCAGAATTTTTGTTGTTTTAAAAGATAGATAATCCCTTTATTACCCATTCCCCAGTTTTGCATAACCAACACAGTTATAATAATATACTTTTTACCTCTGTGATTAACTTGTATCTAAGCATCTTCTGACAGACCCCTGATCACATGACTTTTTATTTATTATCTATTGACTTTTATTTTAGCCAATTAGTGCAATGTCTGCCGCAATCCACGGGCGTGCTCACAATGTTATCTATAGGGTTTACCTGAACTAGCTCTCCCCCCTGCTGTGTAAAGCAAATACAAAAGCATGTGATTAGAGGCGGCCTTCAAGGGCTTAAAGGGCCATTATACACTCATTTTTTCTTTGCATAAATGTTTTGTAGATGATCTATTTATAAAGCCCATAAAGGTTGTTTTTTTTAAATAAATGTATAGTTTTGCTTATTTTTAAATAACATTGCTCTGATTTTCAGCCTCCTAACCAAGCCCCAAAGTTTTATGTGAATACTGTCAGCTACCTTCTCCAGCTTGCTCCTGCTTGTGTAAAGGATCTTTTCATATGCAAAAGAAGGGGGAGGGGGGGAGTGTCTTATTTCCCACTTGCAGTGGGCTTTCCAGCTACCTTTTCAACAGAGCTAAACTGACAGCTTCTAAGTACGTTTTTAAACAGTTTTATACTGGATTTTTATATCAGTATCTGTGCATCTTATTCTTTATAATAGTGTCTATTACATGCCGTTATATGAAAATGAGTGTATACTGTCCCTTTAAGAATTATTACATGAGCCTTCCTAGGTCTAGCTTTAAACTAAGAATACCAAAAGAACAAAGCAAAATTGGTGATAAAAGTAAATTGGAAAGTTGTTTAAAATGACATGCCCTATTTGAAACATGAAAGTTTTTTTTGGACTTGACTGTCCCTTTAAGGTATTTAGCGATACATTATTAACAACAGGACAACATGGATATCATCTCCATTATATGATGACAGCCTTTCATAGACAATAAGAAATAAAAAAATACAAGAGAAATCTCAGAATTAACTAATCTAATTACACAGATAAGACTCCTGATGCTCGTCATCCACCAAAAAGCGTACCTTAAGTAAAGAACTGAATGTAATATAAGTGGCGTAGTGTGAAAACTATTCTGATGGCATATGTGATATAAAAAAGTACTGTTATGGTATACACTTATTTATTACAAAGGTAGCCTTGATACCTTAGATTTTTATTTTTTGTAGAGAGTTACCGTAGTACCTCTTTATCATGATATATTGCCTAGTAGGATGAAACTTTCATTTGAACTACATAATGTAATAGCATATTATCTTAGCCGAGAGATACATTATTTTTTTTTAACCGTAAGATAACTTGAAAACAAATTATAAGATAAGTTTCCTCACTTAATATAAAAGGTAACTCTGGTACCTACTGAATCATAAAGATTTAAAGAGGAAAATTAGCATTTGATGAAAACACTTATAACCAGGAACATCTTAGAGTTATTACACAAGGAACTCCAAATATACAACAACCTCACATTAAATAGTATAATGGCACGGTAAATCACCCCATTTGGGAATAAGAAAGTTATTTGGGCAGCGCAAGGTAAATATTATCGGGCAAAAGACATGATAAAGGCAGCTTCTGATAAGGCTTAGTACATCTCAACTACATGCTGTATAAAACTTAAGTATTCGAGAAATTCACAACTAGAAACCAACAAGTGCCGCCTAAATCAGTGAGCTCTTCTATAATAACAAACACCCTGCTAACCCGGGAGAAACTGTATATATAGTTGACTATTTAAGGAACATCTCTATAGGAATGTTTATAAGAGAGCTATCATATATAAACTAAAAACGTGTTCAACTCCCTATAGCAAAAGTGCCATATATAGTAGGTAGATCTGGGATATTAGGAGGGCATAATAAAATGCCCCAGTTAAATACCAAGACATAATTGAGATAGCATAAGGCAGGTTATTTACAGTGAAAAACAAAGAGCGTAAGTTAGTCAACCCAAAATCATATCATAAACTAGAAAGCAGTGTGATTATAGCAATGACCCTATATTTCTTACCAATCAGTCTGGCACCTACTTTACTACTGACTAGTTATACCTCTTTAAAAGTAAATAGTATTTAGCCAACAAGAATGTAAAGAGGGCTTCTATTGAAGCTTAGTGTGTTCCAAATACTTGCAGTATAGCTCTTAAATCAAGGAGGCGCAATATATACTACTAGGGGCCAAGAAAAGCAGACTGACTCGGTGATCCCAGTTATATATACAAATACCCACTCAGCAGACTAGGGAAAAACTCTATGCATCTTAAACGGCAAACCTAGTCACATATATGAAGTTGTTCTTTGCTCTCAAGATGGGGATAATAAAAATAAGGTTGTGCATAAAATAAAAAGTGACATATTCATATGTGTACCAGTAAGGACCTATACATCGAATTGCAAAATTCTCATTAAAGTGTCCAATAGTTACAATTATCAAAAAGCCTGATGCAAGAGTGGGAAAACGTGGCTTCTACTGCAGGATGTCCAGCATCATCCAACTCCAACTTTTGTACAGCTATTGGGGGGTAAGATGTATCCGACCTGTAGTGCAGACCAGTCCGTTGAATAGTCTCTAATAGAAAACATGGCGGATTCTGTCCGCGACAGCTCACTCGCCTGTAACCATGCGCTGTAGTCGCTCCACTGTTGGCTGCGAGCCAGAGACCCATCTACACCTGAGTGCCTGGTAATATCAAGATATCTCTCCTCCTGCTTGGCTGCCAAACCCTCGACACCCCAGCGGGGGCCGGCCGCATCCACCCCCCGGGGGACCCGAGGACAATTAAGAACGGTCTGCGTCATGGATCCCAGGTATGTCATTTTTTAAACTGCCCCTTGTTCCATATTACTTTGGATGAGAGCCTTTGATTAGAGCTGCGCGACTCAGCATGCGGAGTCTGTCCAGACCTCAGATCTGTATATTTATTATGCAATGTGGCGTCTGCTTTCTCTTGGACATCCCCTTGCACTTCCGGCAATGAGCCTATCTGACTTATTGTCCTGCAAATTAAATTTGCAGTAGATCAATTGTCCCAAAGCCTCTATTTTAGCCTGCAATATATCATGGAGCTCCTCCATTATATCTTCTTTATATGATGTTCTTGCTCATGCTGAAAATAATAGCAGATTAATACTGCTCTACTCGGATGATTTAAGTATCCGAGGGGGGTAAAGTATATGTGTAATGGTATCGCGGCCTACTTTATATATTCCGTTAGATTGAAACTAGCGGGAAGAATCCAAAAAACATAAAGGTATCATTCAGCTCTGTATCTTCTCAGTTGTAAGCTGAATAAGTTTCAAGACCAGATGTCAAATTTGAGAGGAGATATGTAAAGTATTGTTGAATGTATTTGAAGATCTTCATAAAAGTGCTGCTGCTCATGGCCGCGATCAAGACACGCCTTTCTATCTTTTTAAACAATACATTTTTTTTATAAAATTATAACAAGGGCAGGGGCCTTGACAAGACAAAAGGCAAGCTGAGTTACTCTAGTCAGAACCAGTCTAAGACCAGAAGGAGTAACATCACTGACTGCAGGTTCTCCACATATCTCAAGGAACTTGGTAATAAGCATAGTAGATGTTGTGTTATGTCTCATTTTATTTGAAAGAATTGTAACTTTGCATATATGTTATTTTGAATGTCTTTCTAATTTGGCACTGCGTAACCTGCATTGGTATTTTTGTTATTAAACACATAGAAAATCTAATTCTGTCTTTGGGATCTAATATCTGAATTCACACTCTGAAGAGACAAGGTTAAAAGGCACGTTACCTAATTGTGGCTTCCAAGACACCACTTTATTCAGAGTTCTTGGTGGTGGCAGTGATTTGTGAAACTGGGGTGGTGTGGACAGGATTTGGGGGCTAATTTGTTGTCCTTTTAAGGTCCTTTGTAGAGTTAAAGGTTTTAGGGAATCAGTGGCTTATTGCTATTAACCCCTTCATGTCCACATCCCTCCCCATTTGTGACGGTTGAGTGAAAAAGGCTTAATCGTCACAGGAGCTCTTTTTTGAAGCCAAATGACTACCAGATAGTTCTGAAATGTCACTCCTGATAAATGTTGCTAGAATATGAAGGTGTAGAATTTAAACATAAGCAATGAGCCAAACATCCACAAGCAACACCATATTCTAAAAAATATTTAAATGAACATACAGCTCACAGTGGAATTCCCAAAAACATGTCCTATTATACAGTTGTATTATTTAGTTTGCCCATGTTTCCCCTAATTTACCAAGGAAAATTGAGGGGGTTTGCAGTCCCCAGAGAGAGCATCCTGCTGACACAAAACCCCTGACCTTGCAACATGCTTTACATAATTGTCTCTAATTATCCACAATAAATTAAACAAAATAAACATACTCAAGAGACATTTCAAGGGTGTGTCCCTGGATTGCAAAATCATGCAAAGTAATACACTTGTTTGCAGACCTCTTACAATTACCAATGATAGATAATAGGTATCAATGCCTTATGTATCTATGAGCAATAAAAACAATCTCCCTTCACCGTGAATATACTGAATAGTGACACCAGACATACTGGCCTAATGTACAGAGTGGTTGCTCAGAGCCAACTGATTCAGTTACCTATCTGAGAACAGACTGACCGTGTAACAGAAATCAGTTACGCTGCAGATGTGGCCGAGCAGCTAAGGCTGAAATGTGTCCAATGCGGCGAGAGACAGATAAGCTGCTTAACGTGTCAGTGCAATCGGATCTTACATAAAAACATTTCATCCGTACTTAATGGGCTTCTCACTATTTACAATCCACAAAACACCTACTGGCAAACCCCAGACAAAGCTACTGCTATCTATTTTCCTGGGGGAGGGAAAGAACAAGGACAAATTGTTAACTGCTATGCAAACACCACCAATAACGCAGCTCCACAGCAGCAGCTCAACCTCTGCCAACACCAGAAACCATTGGTACGAGGTCCTAAACTTGTATTGAAGATAGTAACCGGTTTCAAACCAGACTAAATGTAATCATTTCATGGCAGTATTAGCTAAGGTAATACATATCCATTTCTAGAAAAATATTATCTATTTCCTATGGCAACTGTACAATTGTAGCAGTTGGTATAATTTTTATCTTCAGTCCCTGAAGATTCTACACACTGCAGTGCTCGGAGTTTACAGAAACACTAAATACCAGGGGTTTAAACAGCAGCCTCGGTATAGTGTGCAGAAATCACAGAAGTGCACTACACAAGTGCCTAATAGCTTGGAGACACTGTGGGGTTAAATCAGGGAGAATGGGCCAGAAAAATCCCAGAGTTGGCTAGTCCCAAAATTTGGATTACTCCAGATAAGAGATATACAAATATTTATTTATAAAATATTTTACCAGGAAGGATACATTGAGATTTCTCTCGTTTTCAAGTATGTCCTGGGACCACAAAACATTGCATTGATACAATAGGGTACAATAAAATACAAAAACAATAATAATACACAATATATCCCTTCACTATCAACTAAAAATAAGTGAGGCTCCTACGTATTTTGTCTGGCTCCTAAATTTATTAAACATGTGAACCTATTTGGCTACATCCTAATTTTACATCATAAAAACAAAAAAAGAAGGGATTTAAGATTAGGAATTAACCTTCTAATACCTTTAAGAGAGGGCCTCTGTCTTTATAGTGTAGCAAAAGATGAGCAAGCTAAATGTATATATACACAGAGGCATACATGTCAAGTATCTGACTAGATTAAGGTTATTTTATAGTTAGAAACACATTGTAAAGGGAATTCACACAAAATAAATAAGGCAAACTCCCCTGGCAGTTTTAATTTAAAAAATTACATAATTAAATAGAAGGGAGTTTAGACATTAATTATATTTTAATTTAGGGAATTTTATATTAAAAAAAAAAAAAACACTGCAAAGTCACGCACCCTGCACACTCCTAAACCATTCCTAAGTGACATACAGCGACTGTTGGATATACTGCTCCCGAATTGTTCATAGAGTTCTTCTCAGTATGGGGCAATCATTGCACCCAGATAACACTGCAGGGGTTCTTTATTTAATGAAAAATGAATGTTCATTTAAAACAAAACCAAACAGTAACAAAAACACATTCATTTTAGTTTAAAATGTCCCTTTAAGATCAGATATACCCAGCAATATATCTATTTCACAATGAAGAATACAAAACATATTGAGATTTATTTTTTTAAATTTAATTCTGAGACTGTTTTTGAAAAATCACATGGGAGGGATTTTCAAGTGATTTTATACAGGGTGGCTTTTATGAGAATGGTTTCTAAGAAATTTAAAAATGTAAACTTTTTTTCCATTTTGGCTGTGGTGTGGTTGCTATTTCTTTGTTTATGTTATTTTAGGACTATAAACCACAGTGACTACAGTATGATCTGAGAGTCTGGCATCCAGGCTCCAACATATTCTTTACAATCTAAAACTCCAACCACTCCTGGGATCCTTCACATTAGATTTAAAGGGGCAGTTTCCTCAAAAAATGTATCCCTTTTAATTTGTTCCTAATGATCCACTTTACCTGCTGGAGTGTAGTAAATAGTTTACAAGTATTTCCATTACCTTTATATTGGCATTTGAAATAGTTTATTTAACCTATGGTATCCACCCCCCCCCCCATCCTGAAAGTTTTTTTGGCCTTGAGGCCAAACTGTGTTAACACAGACAGTGGAATAAATTACACTGCCAGTGGTTTATAGAAGAGATAAGGTAATAAAATGTTAATTTTCCATTGTTCTCTCCAAGTAGTGATGATTGTTTTATGGACAAATATAAGATAAAGAAGCATGTACACGTATATGTACACAATGTGATAAATTAACAAGATCTGATTATACCTAAAGAAGCATGTATATGTACACAATGTGATAAACAAGATCTGATTATACCTAAAGAAGCATGTATATGTACACAATGTGATAAATTAACAAGATCTGATTATAACTACAAGCTCAACCCATTTTATTAGGTGTTGGCTTTAAAACACAAAATCAGCTAATTCATATACACAAACAAGCCTTAAAAGCAAATCTTATACATTTTCTACTCTGCAGCTGGTAAATAAAGTAATTGGAAACACATTAAGGGAAAAACAATTTTATAGTATACTGTGCCTTTAATGGTCACCTGGCATTAAGTGAACAAAATACAGAAAACTACAATATGTTGCACACCGAATCACATATCACTGGTTCACCATACTGCTGATATAATAATGAGATCACTAACCTTATTTATGTTAAATTATGCAATTTGTGCTTTTTATAGCTGAAAATTATATGTTAGAAAATATTACACTGACCCTACCCGGGTACTTCATAATGCCACCCGGTGGGCACAATTTTAAGCGGAGAGCCCTGTGTGGAGTTTGACTACTGAAGTTTTTTGTACTGAACAACAGAACATGCTTAAATAAAAAGGACACTAAACAAAATTTAGTTCCATATAAAATGTTTGTTTAGCTGTAGTGCACTTAATGAAATGCAGAACTTTGACAGTTCTACATGCTGCACAGTGATTGGCTGATATGTACAAGAGCTTGATTAAATATGTCCCTAACTGTAAACAGTATAATATAATTAAAAAATAAAATTTCAACAGGCTTTTCAAGGGCGTTCCGACATCTGCAAAACAATGTTTATTTTACCAAGTGGTTTGTAAAGATCTTCTGTAATTCAGTGAGTCATTTGTGATGCAGAAATAAATTATATTAATGTTCCTTTAAGTACAGTAAATAAACTATCCATTGCAAAATGTTTTATATTGCCTGTTTTTCACTGTCATCTCTGTGCTTTTGCACTTAGAGAGGATGGAGTGCATAATGAAGTATGCAGCAGTTTGCATGACATGCAATGATTTGTTTCCATCAAATCTCTGATTTGCTACAGGAAAAGGCCAGTAGGTAAATGCTGAAGATTTGGTTTCATAAATTGAGTCCTCAGAAGCCACTAACAGGATGTGTTAATTACAGAAAAAGTGACATAATCAGCTGTTCTGCAGTACTAACCTGTTCCCTTCCTAATCCTAAAGCTCTGTCCTGTTAGTGGGTCCTTATAATTGGGTTTGAGAAAACCCAGCTCAAGAGGGTTATTAACTGGTATATCCCTGTACTGCTCTAGATTTGCAAAACCCTTCAGTTTCTGTAAACTCAGTTCATAATTAGTGCTCTGCAAACCATTTCTCTTTAATTTCGGAATCATTTGACCTGAACAGATTGACGCACATTTCAAGCTGCCGCTAACATGCTTCCCTTTTGCTTTGATTTCTGTAAGTCTTAGAATACTGTTTTTTAATGCAAATGTATCTTTATAATGCTATTCTCTTTTTCTCTGTATTTTGCCTGTTTCTCCCTCCAAAATCCTTTCACCAGTATCTGAGACAACCATCAAACATTAGCACAAGATAAAACCAGACAGCACATCATGCACAGGTTAAATAACAGGCTCTGGCAATACCAAGGATTTGTGTCCTATGCAGATAAAACAAAAATGTTAACTGCTATCCCTTAGCTGAAATTTGCTGACAAGGAGTAAGAGCATAAAATACAATGAAGTGATCAAAAGCAAATAGGTGTTGGTTTGCCACAAAAAGCATATAAACATATGTGTGCACGTGTGTATATAAACACATATATAACAAAAAGCATATAAACATATGTGTGCACGTGTGTATATAAACACATATATTACAAAAGGCACAATAAAGTTTGTATTTTAAAAATCTTACAAAAAGAATAAATTGAACCATTCACAAAAAAAATACACAGGAAAAAAAAAATTATACTATTAAGGTGCATCAAATTCATTCATCAAAAACTGTATTTTATCAAAAACATAAAATTTGTATGCAAATTATACAGGAATAAACAATATGCACAGCCTAAACCGTAATTTGAGTACATTGGATGTGCATAATCACTTAGAAATTTGTACTTTTAAGTACAAAATACAAAGCATAATAATTTTTCCTTAAAATGGGCGTATATGAAACGGTCTCCCTAATTTTTAATCCCAGCGTAATTCTGTAAAGATCTCACAGTTTTTTCGCACAAATGAAAAGGTGGCAAGCTTTTTTCAAAACACTAAAAATAGAAAAACACAGGCATAAGAACATATAGGCGATTGTAAGATGCTATACGCAGAAAGCAGCGTAATGCGATTTATATTGGCTGAAGGATTTCATTTTTAAAAGTGTGCCCCCTGCTTACTTCTCTCCATGGAGCGAAGTGTCATTTTTTCACCGCTCCACTACTTTCAATAGGAGACATCTCGCCATTCGCTGGGACTGCCCCTTTGTTTACAATAATTAGACAAGGGCAGCCCTTGCGAGGGTTGGCGAGAAAAATCCGTCTGATCTGAGTACATGTACAAGGTAAAGTGTAATATGTCTAATGCCACATCTAACGGTGCATTGCAGCATATGTACATATGCCTCTGAAATGACAACTTTTACTAGAAGGAAGTATATTACTAAATGGCTTTTCAAAATTATAATGCAATAATGAAAATGAAAATGTGGACTAATTACATCCTTTTAACACTTTTCAGTGCTATTCAGCATGAAATACAAGTGAATGCCTTGCAGTTTAATCTAATGCATGTTTATGAGTAAAGAGCAAAATGTTAATAACATTTCATACTTTAATACAACAATCTCTTTGATTTATATAATCTATTGTAATCAAATCTAATTTATGACTCTAGAATTCAGTTAAACATTTTATACATAATTTACTGAAGAAAATGACGACCAGCTATATCTGGTCACCTGTGGGAGATTTTGGAGGAAGGGAGAATCAAGAATAAACTTATCTGCTCCTAAACGGGTTAACAAATTTGAAGTTAAAAGTCCAAACATTACAATATGAGCAATTTGCTAACAAATGAAGTGGAACAATTGAGAAGCACTTCTCTGCTCACCCGCGTGGTACTGTGTAGCAGGGAGGGCTCTCTAAAGCCAGGGGCTAGGAACCTGCTCAAGCAGAAAACATTCAATTCAAGATGCAAACACGAGATGTTTCTTCAAATACGAGCAGCTCTCTGCAGTGAGTAAATGA